>NC_083585.1:39153842-39276342 GCF_027579695.1 Neoarius graeffei | reverse complement strand
CATGCTTACAACATTTAATCATGCTTTATGTATTACTTATAGATAAAAGATGCACACAGTCAGTCAAAAGAACACCGTAAAAGCACTTTTGTTGACATTTTTATTCCGTGAATTACCCACGGAGGCAGAACCATGGGGGAGCAGCCAGTGCTGGCCGGAAGTGGCGTACAGTCGTTGATTCCGGGTTATCAAGTGCGAGTAAAAAAGCAGTGTTCTGTGGGTTGAGATTCCCAGTTCCCAGTCAAGTAACTTCAGAAGATGTTGAATAAATATATATCTAATTCTTGTAATAGATCTTTATGGCACATGTCTGTTATTTCATGGCATTATGTGCAAGTAGATTTGGTTGTACTTTAGGGTCGAGAGCTTCGCCGGCGATCCTCGGCAGGTTTAGAATGAGTAGGTCATGTACTGAGATAAATATCTTCGAGGTTTTTTTTAATCATACAAGCATGATAAACATATTGACAAACTTTATACTTGACACTTTCCTATGTGCCCACTGCCAAATAATATTATAGTTTTTAAATTACCTAAATTAAGGGCGGCACGGTGGTGTAGTGGTTAGCGCTGTCGCCTCACAGCAAGAAGGTCCTGGGTTCGAGCCCCAGGGCCGGCGAGGGCCCTTCTGTGTGGAGTTTGCATGTTCTCCCCGTGTCCGCGTGGGTTTCCTCCGGGTGCTCCGGTTTCCCCCACAGTCCAAAGACATGCAGGTTAGGTTAACTGGTGACTCTAAATTGACTGTAGGTGTGAATGTGAGTGTGAATGGTTGTCTGTGTGTCAGCCCTGTGATGACCTGGCGACTTGTCCAGGGTGTACCCCGCCTTTCGCCCATAGTCAGCTGGGATAGGCTCCAGCTTGCCTGCGACCCTGTAGAACAGGATAGAGCGGCTAGAGATAATGAGATGAGATGAATTACCTAAATTAGATGAAACATAAAACATCTCACCTTACTTGGTCACACCGGAGCACGCAGTTCCGCATTCATAAAAGACTAATCACATGCCCTGTGTCCCAAACCGCTCCCTACTCACTATATAGTGAGGACGCCATTTTGTAGTGCTTCTCGAAATGATAGGATTATTACACCCTATATATTGCACTCACAGGGAGGAGGAAGTAGTGAATGAATAAGCGATTTCGGACAAAGGGATGGTGACGGCATGATAATCACTTTCACTCTTTCGGTTTCGATTGGTTTCTCTTTTGCAGTGGGAACGCCCACCGTAAACAGGATAAAATCTGTCTGACATCCCATTAGGGAATATAGGGATATATTTGGGCTATTTGGAGGTAAAGCTTGTTCCACAAACATGTTGTGAAGATCAGACTTTGATAGATCCCTGTTCTTTAAATAAAACAGGGTGCCTACTCACACCTGATTGTCATCCCATGGATTGAAAACACCTGACTCTAATTTCACCTTCAAATTAACTGCTAATCCTAGAGTTCACATACTTTTGCCACTCACAGATATGTAATATTGGATCATTTTCCTCAATAAATAAATGGCCAAGTATAATATTTTTGTCTCATTTGTTTAACTGGGTTCTCTTTATCTACTTTTAGGACTTGTGTGAAAATCTGATGATGTTTTAGGTCATATTTATGCAGAAATATAGAAAATTCTAAAGGGTTCACAAACTTTCAAGCATCACTGTATCATACGTGATCTTTTGAAATAGCTAGTAATTAAAATTCACTACTGGTACACTTTAATGGAGTTAAATCTCGGAATAACTACAGCTTGTATAGAAAGTTGAACGGATTCTCTAGCAAGACATGGTCGTTTTGTTCTATTGTGGAAAAGAAATCTGGTGATAATGTTAACCCTTTAATAATAACCCTAGCACATTTTTTTCATAACATGCTTTTCAGTGACCTAAAGACGCTTCCAGATGTTTTAACTCTTTGTTAAACTTTGTGTTTAATACAGAGTTAGACATAGACATAAGCAAGAGAAACCAAAAAACAGGTGAGGAAAACAGAAAACAATAAACATCCAATCAGAATGAGCAAAGTTGCAGAAATATTGAAGGCTTGGGAAATCATGTGGGTTTTGAGATAAGCTTGAAACGAGACCGTCAGTGACAGCGTAGCTCACTCTGGCCCCCGTCTAGTCCAGAAGGGACAATCTAAAATGGGTCACCTTGAGCAATAAATGTTGCAAGCTATATACACCTATATACAAGTTACATATAGAAGCTATATACACCCGAGGAATACCGACCTATTTGCCAGAAAGAATCCAAAACGCTTAGGAATTGACCAAGAACAAGCGATTTTTGTTGAACTGGTCATTAAGGCTTAATTCGTCCATAACTTCATTAATAATTGTAATGAAGCAAACCTGGGTAGAAGTTATATGCACCCTAGGTACTCCTACCGTACCTTCATTCCAGAAATAATCAAAATCGGTGAAGAGTTGAGGAAGAAGAAGCTACTTGTGTGGAAATTGCTCGTTAGGGCTTAATTACTCCTTGCCTTCATTATTAATTACAATTATGCAAATTTGAGTAGAAGCTATATGCACCCCAGGCTGACCTACCCTCCTGCCAAAAGAATAAAAATCGGTGAAGATTTGAGAGAGAAGAAGCGATTTTCATGAAATGTGGACAAAGACGATCGGACGATGGACACCACATGATGGCAAAGATCATTGCCTGTCAGCCGGATGAGCTAATAAGGAGAATGATTGATTGGGATTGTCTTTGTCTAAAACCACACCAGGATTCTTAGGTGGGGTTTACATTAGACCGTATCAGCGGATCATCAGATTAACGTTTTTAAAAACGATTAGCGTGCACACAGCAACGCCAATACACGATTCGCGTGCACACAGCAACGCCAATACACGGATACGCTAATCACATGACTAATTCGGCACGTAAGTTGAAATGTGTCAGTGCGGCTCATCGCTTCCTCCTCAGTGGCTGCGCTCCAAATCACTCTGCCCTGAACAGCGAGTGCCCTCTGGAGGGTGCGCACTCCGGCCCTGCAGAGCTCAGAGCGCGCGAGTGTAGTGCACGAGCAGTGATTCGGGACTGAGCCGCTGTGCGCAAGTCACTTACCACTTGCAAGTGGAAGGATGGCAAGCCTAAAGACAATCATAACTACACAATGGGCAGTATTTGCATCAGTATTTGCAGTATTTTCATACTTTTATACTCTTTAATGAAAGGTGATACAAGGCGGGAGTCCACGCCGTTTTTCAGCAGTCGCGGCACATGACCAACGCCAGCGAATCAGGAAGGTGGATGTCACAGTGACGTTGTCCAATGACGACGCCAGCTAGAGCTCAGCACAGCGTATCCGCGTATTCTCAATGTTTACACAGCACCGGATCAGACACGATCTGGATTGAATACGTGGACCCTGGCGGATTCCCGTTTCCCGGCGTTTCCAGGCGTTTTAATGTAAACGGACAGTGCATCTGCGAAGAAAACGAGACAGATACGGTCTAATGTAAACTTGGCCTCAGCCATGTGTACTGCATGGACCTGAATGGTGTCCGTGATGATTGACAGATCCACCAGAGGAGAGTTTTCCACTGGTAAATCTGTTTTGTCCAGTTTAAGTTTCTGATGTCACACGCTCATTGGATTTCAAGTGGACAGTTCATCTAACCACATGTTTTAGGGAGAAAACCAATGTGGACATGAGGAGAACATGGGGAAACCTCAGTTTAAATAGTTGCCTGAAGTCAAGATTGTGCCATCGTGCCAGCTAGTAACGGTTCAGTCATGAGAAAATGTCTGCTATGAACAACAGCATCCTGTAAGTCTCATCTCATTATCTGTAGCTGCTTTATCCTGTTCTACAGGGTCGCAGGCAAGCTGGAGCCTATCCCAGCTGACTATGAGCGAAAGGCGGGGTACACCCTGGACAAGTCGCCAGGTCATCACAGGGCTCATCCTGTAAGTTGTACAAAAAAAATGTATTTAAAATTATACCAATTCTCACTAAGGTGAACACACACATGGCCCTAACCCTTCCTGATTAATCAGACTTCTGTCCCTGTCAGAGTGATGCGTTTCTCTTATCCTGTGCGAAATTAGGATGTCTTATTAGGAAAAGCCGATCAGGCATGCATTAAGTTTTGCCAGATTGTATCTGATTACCACTTTGAAATTCTATTGCTTCTAATGGATAATGTTACAAAAGCCCTCTAATTTAGCAAGTGCCCTTCCCTGCAGCTCTGGTAGATTGAAATGTAATAGAAATAATTAACTGGAGACTGGAATGAGGTGCATCACCAAGGACGAGAAGAAGGGAAACCGTGTTTCTTGGTCTTGCAGAGCAACTCTGTATATAAGTCAGCTCTGTCTGCAGCACTGTCTCTGTCTAATCAATTCTAATATTATTATAAATTACAGTACGTCTGTGTTTTATGTCAATAGGATAGGATTCCCACACAACAGGAAGTGTAATTCAATCTGTGTTTTATGTTAATTGGCGGAGATGAGGTTGGTGTGTAACAGCAGGAGATAAAGAGATAGACGTTTGTCCCATTCAGCCTTTTCTCTGCTAGTCATCAGGGGGTCCTGATTCTCGAACTGAAACTCTTTGGACTTTGTCCCATTTTTGTGTTTTCAAACTAATTGCTCTCAGTGGGTTTGTGCATGAGTGAAGATTCTGAAGTGCAATATGTTTTTTTTTCCCCCCTTCACTTTACAACCCTGGGCTAGCAAAGTTTGATCATACTGATGTTAACGTGGAAGTAAAAGGGAAACACTTGACATGTTGGGAGCATGTATGTTTTATCTTTGACAAGCTTGATAATTTAGAGAATTTTATAAATGCTTGAATGTCTTAAAAATGCTTGATTCGGGATTTGGAATCAGATTTTTTTTTGGTGGAGTTATGTCAGGAGTTATGCTTTTTAATCTGATCTGAGCATTATTGATTATTGAGGGCCTAAGTATCAGAGTCTTACCTGCTCTCTGATATTACATTCTTACATCATGCTGCCAGTTCAGCTTAAATTGGCCAGAAAGTTGCAGGCTGTGGTGCTTGCAGAATCGACCAGATAAGTTAAAGGTGCTGACTTCCGGGCAAAATGTTCTATTTCTATTGCTGTTGGAGTTTTGAGAGGTTTCACTGCTGCACACACCATGTATCCTATGTGTAAATGTTTTGCCGAGATAAAAAGCATCCTGCATTTTACAGTTCCAGAGATTGCCAAAGCAAGAGAGCAGCAATATCACGTGACCACCGTGGGGCGTTTGACCTATTTTTAACCAAAACAAGTCGGCACGGACAAACACGGCGGACTCAGCTCTCCCGCCAGCTAAAAGCCAGCAGAAAAGAAAAGTGAGTGCCTGCTTAGTGAGTGCAACTGCAAGATAGAGTAAGGTTAGATGACGTGTCATTTTTCTGGACAGATAGCTACATCATTTTAGCTAGCGCTTCACGATCTCAGCCTTAGAATATATGGGCTCGACTCGCCGGTAGTGAGTATGGAGTTCTACACCTAATGTTTTGATCTTACAGAGAAAGAAACGAGAACACAAAAGCAGTAAGAGAGAAAAGATGTAGTCGTCTTTTGTTTCACAGATCTATTCATGAATGTCAACCACAAATTACATGCCTGCAACTCAAAACTCTCCAAAGTCGATGCAGAGTCACGATGTTTTCTGCACGTCGCCATGTTGGTGTGACGCAGTTCCATGGTTATGCTAATTAGTTAAAGCTCTTTGCATTCGGCTGTTTCCATAGGACCGTACTGTTTACCTCAAGAGGGTAGGATATTCAGTCCCACTCAGCACATCAGAATGATCACATCTCATCCACATGATATTGTTCTTGTGATACATAGGAAAATGCCATGTACAATAAAAATTTTTTGAGAATTTCAGATGACTTTGCAGTCAGCACCTTTAAGCTTTTTTGTTAAGAATAACAAAAGTGTACTAGCTAGCGTTGTTTCAAGGTGTATAAAATCAGAATAGATTTATTCTAGTTAAATGTAGTTATGCCTTTTCTTTAAACTCTAATATTTATGCCAACAATCACATACAACAAGCTGAAATGTTGGCCTGTGTTATAACTGGGGGGGGGGGGGGATCTAAATATCCACCTTAAAAGAGCTGTAAAAATTACTTTATTCTAGAAAATTCTGAATCTTGTAATGTCGCTAAATGACCATGTACAGTGGCATGCAAAAGTTTGGGCACCCTTACTGAAAATGTCTGTTACTGTGAATAGTTAAGTGAGCAGAAGATGAACTGATCACCAAAAGGCATAAAGGTAAAGACGACACCATTTATTTTCAGCGTTTTCTGCAAGATTTGTGTATTATTTTTGTTTTGTACAATTGGAGAGTGAAAAAAGAAAAGGAACACCATGTGAAAGTTTGGGCACCCCAATACATTTGAGTTCTCAGGTAACTTTTTTACCAAGGTTCCAGACCTTCATTAGCTTATTGAGCTGTGGCTTGTTCAAATTCTTCATTAGGAAAGGTCAGATGATGCAGATTTCAAAGCTATATAAATTCTCTGACTCCTCAAACTTGTCCCTAAAATCAACAGCCATGGGCTCCTCTAAGCAACTCCCTCGCATTCTGAATAATAAAATAAGCAAACATCACACCATCTGTAAAAAAGTTGAAGTTAAAAAGAGGATGGGTCCTACAATAAGACGATGATCCAAAAACACACCTCAAAATCTACAATGGAATACCTCAAGAGTCACAAGCTGATGGTTTTGCCCTGGCCCTCACAGTCCCCTGACCTAAACATCATTGAAAATCTGTGGATAGACCTCAAAAGAGCAGTGCATGCAAGACAGCCCAAGAAACTTGTAGAACTGGAAGCCTTTTGCAAGGACGAATGTGTGAAAATCCCCCAGGTAAGAACTGAAAGATTATTAGCTGGCTACAAAAAGTGTTTACAAGCTGTGATACTTGCCAAAGGGAGTGTTACTAGGTACTAACCATGCAGGGTGCCCAAACTTTTGCTTCGGGCCCTTTTCCTTTTTTGTCATTTTGAAAATGTAAAAGATGAAAATAAAAATTGTTTTTGCTTAAAATATAAAGGGAATGAGTCATCTTTAACTTTGTGCCTTTTGGAGATCATTTCATCTTCAACTTGCTTAACTGTTCACAGTAACAGCAATTTTGACCAGGGGTGCCCAAACTTTTGTATACCACTGGATCTTGTCTGCTAATTTTCTTTTTCTATGTCTATCCAGGGTTTTCACCCCAAAATAATGGCCATATTTTAATAATAATTTCAATTTATAAAGCGCCTTTCTCAAAACCCAAGGTCGCGTTACAATTATGGGGGGGGGGGAGTCCACCAAATAGAGGTCAGGATGTCATTCCAATGGTGTAGCAGCCACAGTCCCACCAAAAGGCGCACACCATGGATCCATAAAGTGAGCACAGACACACCACCACACAGAGCGCTGGTATGTCCCAAACCGCCTGCACAGTCACCGCGACGCCACCGAGCAACATCGCTCAGAACATCACGCCGAGCACTAAAGCACTGCTGCACAGAGCGCTGGACAACCACAATGTTAAAATGAGCAATGAGCTCACTGCAGTCCATAGCTAGGAGCACAGGCATCACCCACGGTGAACCAAGGCCTGGAGGGAACCAACGCTCAAAACTGGGTCCGGAGCTACACCACAACTGGCGGACAAAAACACTCAAAGAAAAACAAACATCAAACTACACAAATAATGAATGAATGAATGACGCTCCGGTGAGAAGCGGCAGCCAGAATGCGCACGACATACTCTCAACAGGAAACGGAAAATGAGAGTCTTGCTTTTAAATGGTCATGTCAATAAGATAGCTATTCAGCATGTATAAGACTTGCGTATGTGTATATCCCTCAGAACTCTCCCTTAGCGTCAGTCATGCGGTAGCTGGAAAATGCAAATGTAGCCTTCTTCTAGTTCTGTTGTTGTGTCTAAAGTGATTTGTTTGTTTGCAGTTCACCTGCTATCTCTTTCTTTATCATGCCCTTATTGATTGCGCATCTGTGGGGTAATAAAAAGTTTTCCCTGCCTTTCACTTTCCTGTCCATCCCTAGTTACAGACAACCTGTCAGGCTGAACTTTCCACTAAGCCTGATAACTCTGAGTTAGACTATGAAGTCAGAAAAAGTTTGCCCCTACTGTAAAATGTATAGACAGCAGTTTGGCTGGAAAGCAGTTTGCCTCCTTTAAAAATCCAAACGAGTACAGTGTGTCTTCTGGGTTCCCTACAAACCATACACCCCACCCCAAACCCATACCCTCATGATGCCTAGGCTAGAATGTCTGAATGTTGGTCCAAGATGAGGTGCGTTCTGAAAATTGACAGCAAGTGTAGACACTCGTTTTCCTCACAGGATGTTGATGGTCCACAAGAATTGTTTTTTCACGCATTTATAACTATTCAGTCTTGATAACTGCCTGGGGCAGTTATCAAGACTGAACAGGTTCATTTGAGCAGATATTGTATTGACTTTTATAAATATGAGGAAAGCTTATGCTATGCTCAAATACAGTTGTGTTTACCAGACTAGTCCAAATAAACCATGCTCCCTCGAGGTATTTATGACTTTCGAAGTTGAAATTTGCTAATAGTTTTCAAGTTGATGTTTATGGTGTCAGCTGTGAAGGTCTGCTTTGCTAAGCCTTTGCTCAATGCTACATGTGATTATTGGGTAATTTTAGTTGTATGGAGTGTTTACTTAGAAATTTATCAACATATCTGAGGGAAAGGTTGATATTCCTGGTAGTTCTGCCTCATTTCCATTGTCTTCTGATTTATATTTTACATGTAAAAGACATGCTAGCTAGCCAAAATGTAAGCTACAGTCATTCGCTAGTTTATCTAGTTTAGCACCATGTCGTATATGGGATGTCTGTATTTCCCAGTTGTTTACAAGAGTATTTTCTAGGGCTTTATTACTTCTCATCTCATCTCTTTATCTGTAGCCGCTCTGTCCTGTTCTACAGGGTCGCAGGCAAGCTGGAGCCTATCCCAGCTGACTATGGGCGAGAGGCGGGGTACACCCTGGACAAGTCGCCAGGTCATCACAGGGCTGACACATAGACACAGACAACCATTCACACTCACATTCACACCTACGCTCAATTTAGAGTCACCAGTTAACCTAACCTGCATGTCTTTGGACTGTGGGGGAAACCGGAGCACCGGGAGGAAACCCACACGGACACGGGGAGAACATGCAAACGCCACACAGAAAGGCCCTCGCCGGCCACGGGGCTCGAACCCGGACCTTCTTGCTGTGAGGCGACAGCGCTAACCAATACACCACCGTGCCGCCCGGCTTTATTACTTGGAAAAGTACATATACTGTGTGTTCACATTCCCATTTCAAATTCACAACATCCATCTGAACATTACAAAAGTCTTCAGAGCATGCTTTTAGCTTCATGTGAAGCAAGTCTTTGATGTGAAGTGTCTGTTTTTGTTCTGGCTTTTCAGCCAACCTGATCATTTTAAACAAGGCTGTGCCATAACTAATTAACTTCAATGAACTTAAATGCCGAATAGTTGACAAATATAATTACTCGACTCATTTGTATTTCAAGCCTTTCAGTTCTGTATAATGTTTTGCCTGTTGCATCTGAATGAGGAAGCTACACATACAGATGGTAGATTTATAAGATCGTAACAAGATTTTAGTTTTTCAGATGATTGTTGTTCCTGGGAGTCTTGTTTCTCGTAGATACAAACCTGACTTTCACAAGTTCAGTGTGGAATTTACATTGTGGGTATCCCAAGGGTCTTGCAGATGTAAAATGCATGACTGACAGTCCTGCAGTGTTTTGTGTGTGTTTGTTAGGGATGGTAAGATTCACCAATTCACATTAGTGCATTCAAAAGGTCACGATGCGATTGCCCCAATTAAAAAAAAAAAGTATGCCTTGGATACAATTTGGGATGAAATTGGGATACATTGTTTCTTGCATCTTTGATTCATTAAAATGGGATTTATTAATGTATAATTATTAGTAGAGGCCCTATGATTTCATTATTTAGAAATGTGATCCAAACATCCATCCATCATCTGTAGCTGTTTATCCTGTTCTACATCGTTGCGGGCAAGCTGGAGCCTATCCCAGCTGACTATGGGCGAGAGGCGGGGTACACCCTGGACAAGTCGCCAGGTCATCGCAGGGCTGACACATAGACACAAGCAACCATGCACACTCACACCTACGGTCAATTTAGAGTCACCAGTTAACCTAACCTGCATGTCTTTGGACTGTGGGGGAAACCGGAGCACACGGACACAGGAAGAACATGCAAATGCCACACAGAAAGGCCCTCGTCGGCTGCTGGGTTCGAACCCAGGATCTTCTTGCTGTGAGGTGACAGCACCAACCACTACACCACCGTGCCGCCCCATGATCCAAACATTTTTACCATATATCAGATTGACAATAATTTGATATTTTTATATTGATTCCTCCTCTCGAAACTGTTTCTTAAGCACCACTCTCATCACCACTGCAGTCAGTGACAAATTCTCACCAAGTCTCAAATGGGTTGGAGGCGTGGCTCCAATTGGATTGCAAGATAAAAGTCCATGTTAGTTTACTTTTTTTTTTTTTTTACATTTAAAGGTTATTTTTGTTTTTTATTATTAATATAGAAACGGCACCACTGCTTTCTGCTTACTGTTGAGTTAGCCCACCTGCTGAAAGTGTAAAGCACATGCATCTGCTGGCAGGAGTTACAGCACATTTGAATTATGCTTTGTTAATCCTGAGCATCCTTAAATTGCTTAACTGTTAAATGTTAAGAAGAACCAAAGAAGAAATAATCAAATATGCCATACTCCAGTTGAAATTATGGATTCTCTGAGGTGACTGGCATAGTGTGATTTTGTGAGGGGCACAGTCTGAAGAAAATAGCACTGTGCCAGTTACCGAAGAGAATCCATAATTACTGGTGCCTCTCAGTGCATGGTATATTTGATTTATATCCCTCATCAATAAATTCCAGACTAAAAGTGTTGACGTTTAACTTTTGTTGAAGAGATTGAATCTTGGTATAAACTTACTGGAGGCAGCCATGTTTGTGGTTTACGTCCGAGCATCCTTCAGCCTGTGCGTGTGCAATGTACCATACGATCATTTTTTTTTTTCGCTCGCTAGCTAGCTAACTAGCTAGCCAGCCATGCTATCACCTGCCTCACCAGGCATGATCATGATATGTAGATCTACACACACACACAAACGCTCGTGGAGCCATAGCTGTGACTCGAGTCGGTTACTAAACCGTTATTTTTGGTATTTGAAAAAGAGACCAAGCAGTACATAAAAACAATTACTAACTCACTAAATCAGAAAGCTGTTAAAACTATTGATTTGTGTTCAGTTGAAAATCCCCTTGGCTGAAATGTTAATGTTTTTGTTTCGATTTTATTAATGACTTCTATTTTTGTCTGTCTTTATTGTGTTTATTTATATATATATATATATATATATATATATATATATATATATATATAATATTACACGGTATATCCTACCGTGTAAAGACATTCCACATATATATATATATATATATATATATATATATATATATATATATAAAGAAAAAACCCTCTAGTTGGCCGTATAGCTTGAAATTGTGACAACAGTTCATGATATATCCAGGATATACCATGACTGACTCACAGTATATCCCCCCCCCCTTTTTTTTTTTTGATGTCACGAGATACATTCCTTTATCAGTGGTGAAACTATTTTACGTCACGTGAACCATCCTTGGCCGATCCCTGCACAGGAGTTTTTTTGATGAGGGATATAAAATCAAACTATTTGTGCCATATTGAATTGGATAGCATTGTATTATTTTGCAGTGCATCTCATCACATTGAATCTCATTGTGTTGAATCAAGTCATGTCAAATCACACTACATTGCTATACGGGTGAATGATATTGTATCACATTAAAGTCACTTCATATGTATCTTGAATGTAATAGATCATTGGCAATGCATCAAGATGGGTATTGACTCGGCCTCAGTGATGCTGGATCCCACACAGCAAGTTGTATTCTTTTTTTTTTAAAAGGAAAATAACATCTTTGAAACTTTATTTATATATTTTTTGGGAATCTGGATTCCAGTCTGGTGGGTAATTGTGGCCAGGCAATAATAATGGAATTCATTGCAGACATACACACACATACTAGGGAGTTGTTTTTGAACAAAAAGCACCTAGTAGCAGTTTGCAGACCACATTTGGATGGTACATGGCTGTTCAATAAGAGAGTAGTGTTCATTCATCATTTGTAGAGAAGATTTTATTACTTTCCACCATCTCCTCTACTCCACTGTAATCCTGACCTTGAGGCACATTATCGCTCAGTGGAGCTGCAGTAAGACTGCCGAGCAGGGGACCGCAGCAGGGAGATGAAAGCTAGCTCTACTGAAATCAAAGACATTGCCAGATGCCTGTGTGTATTAGACCTGAGAATAAGCTCATGGAAAGAATGGGAAGTAAGGATGAGAAGCGTGCATCCATAAAGCAGTGTGGGACTCAAGTCTCCAATCAGAATATTAAATATTGTTTTGCTTTCTCCACAAAAATGGTGATGTGTGTCCTTTCTTTGGCATGTTTTCATCACAGATCTTAAAGGAATTCAAGGATGAAGACTGGAACATGGGCAACATCGTGTACACTCTAACCAACAGGCGCTACAGCGAGAAATGCATTGCGTATGCCGAGAGCCACGACCAGGTAGCGCCTCCATAACCTCCATTCCCAGGCAGGGCGGAGAGGACCAAATGTAATCAATGTGTTATTTGGGATGGAAATTGGTGTCACCATAGGTTGAGGGACTCTAGGGGAGAGGGCCAAATTAGAAACCATCATGTCTGCTTCATTTGTGCACTCACACATGCTCTACAGCTTAAAGTTATTTTATTTATTTTCTTCACCACCACCATCATCATTGTCATCATCATCATCATGAGACAACAGATACAGGTGCTCATATCCTACAGTGCCAGTTTATCATCCTTATACATGTTTTTACTGAAACCATCACCTGGGGACAGTTACTCATATCCTATTATATGGAACATGAAATCCAGTGCATTTCATGAGTAAGAGAGTGAGATCAAAATATTTTTATAATATGCTAAAGCTCTGTGAAGCAGATGATGAGGCAGAAATGTGACTTGTATGGGAACTTTAAAGGAGATATGCAGAGCCGTGGCCTCATTTTTTGTTTATAAATGCCTCGAGACCTCAAGAATGGCATTGGAATAATTTTAAGCATTAACAATAAATCTAATATAGTAATTTTTACAATTAAAATAATTTGTATAGGTCACTGTCTGAGTGAATGACCTTGACATTTGTGACATCGCAGCAGGAAGGCTATCGGTCTCATGGCCATTTCCGCTATAGTAGAACACAGAGCTAACTGCAACTTCGATCTTCCGTTTTGAGCTAATTTATCTCCATGCCACGTAGAGGTGTTGCTGGTGGGTGCAGCAACACGACAGAAGGTGGATTTATGTTGCATTCATGGCCCAAGAATGTTCAAACTGCAAAGATTTGGACGCGTTTTGCAAGAAATTCACGGGCACATTTTACTGAGGACTCGTACGAAACCTCTGATCTGTTGAGGAGTGTTGGCTATAAGCCCGTATTGAAAGAGGGTGCAGTACCAACAATTAAAGGAAAAGAAAACTACAAGAAAAGGAAAGTAAGTTCAGTTGCACCAGTTCTCCCGGAGCGTGAGCCGAGCAGTAGTGGCGGAGTACTCAGTATGGAGAAAATAAAGAATGAGTGGACCAGTCATCAGATTTCTCCGCTGGATATGCTTGCCTCAGCAGCAATATCTTGCCCTTACGTGGAAGAAGCGAATGAACAAAGAACTGAAAGTCAGATTGTTTCAAAACAATCGGCCACAAGATCGGCCTTCAAGAAGCGAGAACACAGGCGGGTAAGACGCAATTCTTGTTTGGTTACATCACAACAAGAGTTTATTTGTATAGCGTTTTTAACAATAAACATTATTGCAAAGCAGCTTTACACAATTTGAACGACTTAAAATATGAGCTAATTTTATCCCTAATCTATCCCCAACGAGCACGCCTGTGGCGACGGTGTCAAGGAAAAACTCCCTCAGACGACATGAGGAAGAAACCTCGAGAGGAACCAGACTCAAAAGGGAACCCGTCCCCATCCGGGCAACAACAGACAACATGACTATAACATTAACAGTCCTAACATAAACCCCCCACCGACGGAAACCCGAGCGCAAAACCATTCATGACAACCGTAGTCCCAAAGTCAGCAACACTCGTTATGTACCTGCATTTAGATTAATACATGTATTGTGCATTTAAGTTACCGGTATAAGATTATTTAATTTGCTTCAGAATGTGATTGTCTCAGTTCATCTGATTATTTAATTAACCTTTTACGTTTTATCAGTGAAAATGCATGCATGTACATGTATGCTGCATAAGTTATAACACCTATCCTGTTTTAATGAATCACATGAGACTGTCAGTTCAATTCCATCCAATTCTCTAGACAGCTTTGTTCTCTGGCTTTATTTCGTAAGGTGGGGGCCGACGTGTTACTATCAGATTCACTTTCCGATGGTTCGAACTGATACGGTTCTACGTGTATAGCAGCAGCATGTACACACACTCCAGTTTTATGACTATCACAGTCAGATGTTTTACTATCTGAGGAATCCGAAGAATCTCCAATAAATCCGAACGAAGAGGCCATTGCAACCACTCTCACCTGCCGAGTCTGACTTTGGTCTATAGCTGTCAAAGGCCTCGGCCTTAAAACCGGTTCCTGCAGTGATGTCACGCACTCAGGGCTGGCTGGCTCAGCAGGGCAGCTTGAATGCCAACTTTGCGGTTGATTTTAACTATATATATATGCTATCCACTCAGAAATGTATTTAAAAATAAAGGTTCTGCGTATCTCCTTTAAAGACGCAAGCACCCCAAATTAGTAACTGCAAAGTAAAATAATTAAAGGTCAGTTTCATGGGCTATGAACATGTTGTTGTATGTCTTTTGTTTACAGTATTAGCATATATTAGCAAACTTTTTTTTTTTTTTTAATCAATAATGCATTCTGGAATAGAGGTGCAAATTTGTAATAATCAAAATACTCAGTATATATTGTAATTCCTGAAAGTGTTCTTCCTGCAGCTGTGCTTCACTCTTGTTTATTCGCAAAGCCCGAAATCATGCATTACCTCAGTGATTGAGCTAAATCTTGCATTAGTGAAGTACTCGTCAAATTAGCATTTCCAAATTATTTTATGCATTTGCTTCTTAGTTAATTTGCGCTTCATGTTTCCATTTTTTATAAGTTCCCCATCTTACTGCATGCCAGGAGTACTGGGAAAGTGAAGGTTTTATCGTTTCTCTGTAGTGCATAGGAAGGTCTCCTGCCATGTCTTTTTAAGCTGCCAGTCTCACAGCATTGAGGAGTGTCTCAGAGGAGGGCACTATCTTCTCAGCTGGCTACATGAGTACCGTACATGACCACCTCAGCTTAGTGGAGGAACACAGATGCTCCCTGAGGCTCAGAGCCAATCAGAGTTGTGCTTTGCGATGACCGTAACCTTTGATTCCTCAAGTCTCAGAGCACATCTCTGCTTTGTAGTTAGTGTTTTATTCACAAGTGTGCCACTCAGGGACCCACTGCCTCTTGTGCTATCATCTTCAGACATATTGAAAGCTTAAACAAAAAAATTTTCCACTCATTTTATTGCTGATCACTGTCAAATTCGCTGTCAAAGCTTCTGATGTAACTGAATCAACATCCTTATTAATATGCCAGGCTTAGAGGCACGTTGAGAAATAATAGTGGAGCTTGTAAATTGGCAAGTGAACATGACAGTATGGGAATGAACAATAACACATGTCAGCAGTACTCTCTTCCAAAGATTGTTAAAGATCAGGATTTTTATCAGGATGCCCATTTGCTCAGGGCGACATGGTCGCCCAGTCACTGTTTTACATATAAGATTCTTTTCGTGTTTGTAGGAACAAATTGTGACCAAATTGATTTATTAAATCTAAATGAGAATTTTAGGGATAGAAGCAACTTATGGATTTAAGGCTGATGATGGTTAATAATTTTACAATATCAACCATTTTACTTTTTATTTAATTAATAATAAATTCCTTGACACAGACCAAGGTGTCAAACAAATGACCTGTAGGGACCTATACAGTGTCGATACAAATAACCTGGCCCAATAAAGGTACTATAGTCCAGCCCACCCAATAAAATCAGAATGTTTTAAATTAAAGTTGTCTTGTGAACAGTAATTGAATTCAAATATTTGAAAAAAGACAGACCCTGTGTCCGAAATTGCTCACTCATTCACTACTCCCTGTATAGGGAATTACTATATAGAGGACTATATAGTGAGCTCATTGGTAAAATGAAAAAACGCTTTCGGACACTAGTCCGTCGCGCTGGTATTTACAGTACGACATTACTGTCGCACAGTTAAAACGTGCCAGATCAGCCGGCTGGTAGGTTTTCAAAATAATAAATACATGCATGTATTTTTGTGATAAATCCATATTATACTGAGCGTATTTCCCACATTAATCAATGCAAAGTACCTGCATCTTTCAGTTTTATTAAATCAAGGCTGAATACTTTCTTCCTTGCCACTGCCTTTTATTAAATCCAATTTGAGACTTTTAATTTGATTTCTTTCAGCGCGACCACAATGCATGATGGGATGTATTGCTTTGGTTAGTGACCATCATTGTACACTGCTTTTCGTGATGCATTGTGGGATACTTTTGAGTGCATTATATAGGGTGTAAATAATCCTCACTAAGGTTTTGGACAGCACTACAAAATGGCGTTCCCACTATATAGTGCCCTATATAGTGAGTAGGGAGCGATTTCGGACACAGGGCGAGTCTCTAAACTCAACAATTCTTCATTAGCAAAGTAAAAATTCCATGCTGTATCCACGACTATTTCCAAAAGAGCTAATTTAGGTGTTTTACTGCAACATTGGTGAATACTTATGCAATATACAGTATATTTCTTTATATATTATATACATTTGTACATTCAGAATGTACACTACCGTTCAAAAGTTTAGGGTCACCCAGACAATTTTGTGTTTTCCATGAAAAGTCACACTTTTATTTACCACCATAAGTTGTAAAATGAATAGAAAATATAGTCAAGACATTTTTCTGGCCATTTTGAGCATTTAATCGACCCCACAAATGTGATGCTCCAGAAACTCAATCTGCTCAAAGGAAGGTCAGTTTTATAGCTTCTCTAAAGAGCTCAACTGTTTTCAGCTGTGCTAACATGATTGTACAAGGGTTTTCTAATCATCCATTAGCCTTCTGAGGCAATGAGCAAACACATTGTACCATTAGAACACTGGAGTGAGAGTTGCTGGAAATGGGCCTCTATACACCTATGGAGATATTGCACCAAAAACCAGACATTTGCAGCTAGAATAGTCATTTACCACATTAGCAATGTATAGAGTGGATTTCTGATTAGTTTAAAGTGATCTTCATTGAAAAGAACAGTGCTTTTCTTTCAAAAATAAGGACATTTCAAAGTGACCCCAAACTTTTGAACGGTAGTGTACTATTCAGAGAAATCCCATTAAATCAAAACTTTTAAAAGGAGTTAACAGGCTGCCCCATGTTAATTTGGACAAAGTGTAATGTGGCCTGTTACATAAAATGAATTTGACATCCCTGAAATAGTGGTTCTGTTAAAATAAATATACCATTAGACAACACACAAAGGCACAGAAACATCAACCTCATCAAGTATCTTCGAATATCATGACACAGTAACCGGTTCATACGTTTTCTCACCTGTTACAAGACATCAACTGAATTACTGAGCCGCTCTGAGGCTGTAACGTCTTCCTCAAAGCAACTTGTGATGTGTTGACGCTTACACATGATCTAATCCTTTTTATCAGATTTTATCCAACCCCAACTGATTGCTTAGCTTGACAGCAGGGTTCAATGCCAACTTTGTATCCTCGAATCCAGTCCTAGCTTCAGTGACAGGTGACATCGATAAGCCGGTTTCATAATCATTGCATACTCTCACAACTAATGTACCACATATGTTCAGTTCTCATCATCCTGTGCTTTCTGACAGGCTCTGGTAGGAGACAAGACCCTGGCCTTCTGGCTGATGGATAAAGACATGTACACCAACATGAGTTCCTTAATTCCCATGAACTCTGTCATTGACCGGGGCATTCAACTGCATAAGATGATCCGGCTGCTGACACATGCCCTGGGAGGGGAGGGCTACCTGAACTTCATGGGTGAGTTTTTCTATAGACGCATTCAGGAACTGGGTGTTTTTTTGGTTTTTTTTTAAACTTGTCAGGTTTTTTTTTTTAAAATACGATTATTAAGACTAATTTGTGGCTTGATGCAAGGATGTAATCAATACGACATTGCTCTATTGCTATAATTGTTTTGGATTAGGGTGTCTTCCAAGCAAAGTGGTGCCACTGACTTCTATCAATTAGATAAACTTGATCGCCTAACTGTAATGTACTAGGCGATAGACGTCCACTAGTAGCAACTCAATTAGCTCATCACACACATATTCATTGGATAGTTTAACACAACATTTGTACAATTAGTCATTTTCGTTTTACTTGAAATTTGGTCAGTATCATTTCCATGCTAACAGAAACACCCTGTCTTGCTGCATGTGTATCAAAGAATACCAATGCCTACTAATTACAAGTTTCACTGGTTCTTCTTTTTACATTTCAAAGTCAATTTCAGCATGTAAAGAAATCAAATGCTGTATTTTACATTCGTTTACCCATTATCAATATGCATAAAAGTACTGCTTAGAATTTTATACTGCATATACATTCCGCATGAGCATGCATGAGAGAGCGCTGCTACGTGCTGTTTAAATTTTGAATTATAATGACCACCAAGCTTATTGTTATGATACAGAAACCACAGCTGAGAACGGATGACTGTCTGTCTGTCTACTGTCTTCTCGCATAGAAATTAGACATATTCTATACGTTCTTGCATGGTGTTCTAGCCCCACCTACTGATCAGGTAAATGGCCCATTGGTCACGAGTTTGGCAACATTGTTCTTCTTTTCCCCTCTCGCTAGTAAATGACGATCACTTCAGTATCAGTAGGCTACAAAACATCTGAAATCAGGCTGACTTTATCGAACATTTAGGCAAAGGATCATCTGAATTTCCTGAAATTATGACCGACATGGTGTATGAAGAAGAAGAAAGAAGAAGAAACCTTTGTCACATGCACACTTCAAGCACAGTGAAATTCATCCTCTGCATTTAACCCATCTGAAGCAGTGAACACACACGCGCGCGCACACACACACCCAGAGCAGTGGGCAGCCACACCAGAGCGCCCGGGGAGCAGTCAGGGGTTAGGTACCTTGCTCAAGGGCACTTCGGCCCAAGGCCGCCCCACGTCAACCTAACCTGCATGTCTTTGGACTGTGGGGGAAACCGGAGCACCCGGAGGAAACCCATGCAGATACGGGGAGAACATGCAAACTCCGCACAGAAAGGCCCTCGCCGGCCGCTGGGCTCAAACCCAGAACCTTCGTGCTGTGAGGCAACAGTGCTAACCACTACACCACCGTGCCGCCCCGTATGAATCACAATGTGGAGACAGTTGCATGTAAAAACATGTTTAGTTCATTTTGATTAATCCTGTTTCTTTATTCACTATTTTTGCTAAGAGTTTGGTTGTGTTTATTTACCAACTGTTTGTTACTTTTCAGCTCGCACCTATTCAAGGTGTATGGGGATGTGTTCCCTTGAAGGGAAAAGAAAGTGAAAGAGTTTCAAGATAGAATAATGGAAACATATTATGTCAAAATATTTTCCAAGTCAGGGATATGAATCTTTAATATCCATATTGAGCTGATATCAGTCTTGTCCTATCTGATTAACTGCTACATTTTATACCACATGTACGTGTGCTGTTGACTGACACAATACTAATATTAGATATGAACACTAGACAACTGTGGGTTAAATATAAATTTTAGGTGTGGTAATAGACTATTTTATAAACAGGTAGTGCTTAGCTGTCTGAGTTCTAACCCTAAAATCTATCACTGATCATAGAAAGTAATAAATCTTATTATTTTTTTCGTGGTCCAGTTTCCATCAAATCCTGCGCTCTGACTGGCTGGCGAATGGGTCCGTATCCTATGATACAGACCCCAGTTACGGACCCCGGTTATGGACCTCTGGCGACTCGCTCGTTCACAACAACAAACATAGTAGCATTTTTTGTCATCATTTATTTTCGCATTTCTCAGGAGAATAGCATTAATTTTACAGCATGGATAGCGATAACGACAGTCTTCAGAGTGAAAGTGAGTTTTACTACCCTGAGGAAGAAGAAATAAAAGAAAACATTTCAGGAGAAAGCTTAAAAACCTGTAACTGTTGCTGACGCCAAGCAAAAACATGGCTGAATCCTGAATGACTCAATTTTGTATAAATAGGGGACTACACAGGTGGCAAAATGTAGTTTTTTCCCTGCCGTGGAAGTGTACTTATATACCGAGGAGGAAGCCATTTGCATTACAGCAATCAATGAGGATTCAAAAGAGCGTCTCGCCTCGGCTCGGTTTTCCCTTTTGGGCGCTCTCGTTTTCTGTTAGAATTTGGTAACGAAAAAAATAAAAATATTATTTACCGGCTTAAGGTCGGTCCGTATGGTGAAATACCGTGACCTCGGCCTTGAATACTGACCTCGGCCCAGAGGGCCTCGCTCAGTACTTTCAAGACCTTGGTCACGGTATTTCACCATACGGACCTCCCAGCTGGTAAATAACATACATGCATTTACTACTTTAGGTGGATATGTTACAGGTCAGAATTGTAGGTCAGGTGGAGTTTTTCAACCTAGGTTAGAATTTTTAACCCAGTTCATAATTTGCTACTTGTATTAGAGAGACTTACTATATCTAGGGTTAGGATTTGGCAAGACTTGGTATTTTAAACTGTTTGATGATGTAATAAGACTGGACTCATTAATAAAGTCAAAATGTATATCATTCGTTCCATTGCAATCGTCACTGGTCTATTGGTTAAGATGTTAGGTTAAAAATCAGAAGGTTCTGAGTTTGAATCCTGGTTAAGTATGAAAAAAGATATGTAAAAAAACAATGCTAATTAGGTTGATAGGAATAGACAGGCAGACGAGGAAATATGATGGAGGTGTAGACAGAGAGGAAGTGGATGGAAGAAAGGGAGACAAAAGAAGTGATGGAAAATCCCTTTTAAAGTGCCATTCCACCACTGGATGTATTCTTTGGCATAAAATACAATATATTTTATGACAACATGACTAGACAGAGAAATATTTTAGCTTCAAAATGATATATCAAACATAATTTTTTGACAACGACAAGTATATTAATTTTGCGACCAAAGTCACCTACCCTTTTAATTTCCGCGCGGTAGTGAAACGTGACGTCATCGGCAGGTTCCCCTTCTTGTGTACCACGTCACGTGTGACGTGGCACAGATTATCAGCAATGGCGGATAGAACGCCATTTCCACTTGTCGATTGCTGTGCCGATATTCACCATCGACCGTCTCCTTTGGGCATCACTTGCTATTTTCCTTCGCTTTTTTTCCGAAGCTGACAATTGCGTTCTATCCGCCATTGCTGATAATCTGTGCCACGTCACACGTGACGTGGTACACAAGAAGGGGGACCTGCCGATGACATCACGTTTCACTACCGCGCGGAAATTAAAAGGGTAGGTGACTTTGGTCGCAAAATTAATATACTTGTCGTTGTCAAAAAATTATGTTTGATATATCATTTTGAAGCTAAAAGATGTCTCTGTCTAGTCATGTTGTCATAAAATATATTGTATTTTATGCCAAAAAAATACATCCAATGGTGGAATGGCACTTTAAGAATCTTAGATAATTTTACCTAGGTTGGAAATTATGAACTAGGTTAAAAGTTTTAACCCAGGTTTAAAAAAAAAATAAATCACCTAGGTTGAAATTTTTTGACCTGTAACAGATACAAAGATATAATAATCTAACAGTGTTATGAACAGTGTTAACATTACAAACCCACATGGTGATTAAGTTTAATTCAATAGAGTGGATATAAAAAGTCTACACACCCCTGCTAATATGGCAAGATTTTTATGATTTAAAAAATGAAACCAAGGTAAATCCTGTCAGAACTTATTCCACCTTTGTTGCAAAATTGCAATCTTTACAAATCAGAAACTGTTTACCAAAAAAAAAAACAGAAAAAAAGAAAATCATCCAAAAAAACCTGGTTCCATTAGTGTGCACATGCCTAAACTGATACTTAGTTGAAGCACCTTTTGATTTTATTACAGCACTCAGTCTTTTTGGGTCACAGTCTGTCAGTTTGGCACATCTGGACTTGGCAATTTTTGCCCACTCCTCCTTGCAAAAATTTACCAGATCTGTGAAATTGCGAGGACATCTCCTGTACACAGCTCTCTTCAGGTCACCGCCACAGATTTTCAGTTGGATTAA
The DNA here is from genome assembly GCF_027579695.1 of Neoarius graeffei. Taxonomy (NCBI): domain Eukaryota; kingdom Metazoa; phylum Chordata; class Actinopteri; order Siluriformes; family Ariidae; genus Neoarius; species Neoarius graeffei. Next base: position 39,253,785 of record NC_083585.1, on the reverse strand, counting down.
GGTCCGGGCTCTGGCTGGGCCATTCCAGGACATTGATCCTCTTTTGGTGAAGCCACTGCTTTGATGAGTTAGATAAATAATAATAAGTTAAATTTATATAGCACTTTTCTCATACCCAAGGTCGCTTTACAATTATAAGGAAGGGGGGGTCCACCAAATAAAGGTCAGGATGTCATTCCAATGGTGTAGCAGCCACATTCCCACCAAAAGGCGCATGAAAACAAGTCCCAGTTGTACTGTATGCTTTGGGTTGTTGTCATACTGAAAGGTGAAATTCCTCTTCAGCTTCCTAGCAGATGTTTGAAGGTTTTGTGCCAAAATGGACTGTTATTTGGAGCTATGATTCCATCCACTTTGACTCAAGCCTCAGTTCCAGCTGAAGAAAGGCAGCCCCAAAGCATGATGCTGCCTCCACCATGCTTCACTGTTGGTACAGTGTCCTTTTGATCATGTCCGGTGTTATTTTTGCACCAAACATACCTTTTGGAATTATGGCCAAATAGTTCAAACTTTAGGCTAATTGGTGGCTCTAAATTGTCCATAGGTGTGAATGTGAGTGTGAATGGTTGAGCGGAGAAAACCTCTATAATAATCCAGTAGAAGGCAACAGGAAACCACTACTGTAATGTTTCCTAGAGACTTTGATGGCTGAAGCCGTCAGAGCGGCCACGTCGCTATAGTGATATGCCAAAATGGATGGATGGAGTTCAACCTTGGTCTCATCAGACCATAATACATTTTTCCACATGGTTGTAGGAGACTGGCTATACCTTTTTTGCAAAGTTTAGCTGGGCTTGGACATTTTTCTTTGTGAGTAAAGGCTTTCATCTTGCTACCCCATAACCCAGATATATGAAGAATACAATTGATTATTGTTACATGTAGGGAACAACCAGTATTTTCCAGGGAATCCTGCAGCTCCTTTAATGTTGCTGTAGGCCTCTTGGTGGCCTCCCTGACCAGTTTTCTCCTTGTCTTCTCATTAATCTTGGATGGATGTCCTGATCTTGGTAGAGTCACTGTTGAGCCATATTTTCTCCACTTGTTGATGACTGTCTTCACTGTGCTCCGTGGAATACAGTGCTGAGCGTAAATGAGTACACCCCCTTTGAAAAGTAACATTTTAAACAATATCTCAATGAACACAAACAATTTCCAAAATGTTGACAAGACAAAGTTTAATATAACATCTGTTTAACTTGTAACGTGAGAGTAAGGTTAATAATATAACTTAGATTACACATTTTTCAGTTTTACTCAAATTAGGGTGGTGCAAAAATGAGTACACCCCACAACAAAAACTACTACATCGAGTACTTTGTATGGCCTCCATGATTTTTAATGACAGCACCAAGTCTTCTAGGCATGGAATGAACAAGTTGGCGACATTTTGCAACATCAATCTTTTTCCATTCTTCAACAATGACCTCTTTTAGTGACTGGATGCTGGATGGAGAGTGATGCTCAACTTGTCTCTTCAGAATTCCCCAGAGGTGTTCGATTGGGTTCAGATCAGGAGACATATTTGGCCACTGAATCACTTTCACCCTGTTCTTCTTCAGAAATCCAACAGTGGCCTTAGAGGTGTGTTTAGTCATGTTGGAAAAGTGCACGACAACCAAGGGCACGGAGTGATAGTAGCATCTTCTCTTTCAGTATAGAGCAATACATCTGTGAATTCATGATGCCATCAATGAAATGCAGCTCCCCGACACCAGCAGCACTCATGCAGCCCCACATAAGGACACTGCCACCACCATGTTTCACTGTAGGCACCATGCATTTTTCTTTGTATTCCTCACCTTTGCGACGCCATACAGTTTTGAAGCCATCAATTCCAAAAACATTTATCTTGGTCTCATCACTCCAGAGTCCCAGTAGTCTTCATCTTTGTCAGCATGGGCCCTGGCAAACTCTAGGCGGGCTTTTTTGTGCCTGGGCTTTAGGAGAGGCTTCTTTCGTGGACGGCATCCATGCATGCCATTCCTCTGCAGTGTACGCCATATTGTGTCATGGGAAATAGTCACCCCAGTTTGGCTTTCTACTTCTTTAGATAACTGCAGTGAATTAGCATGCCGATTTTCTTCAACCCTTCTCATCAGAAGACGCTCCTGTCGAGGTGTTAACTTCCCTGGATGACCTGGACGTCTCTGTGAGATGGTCGCAGTTCCATCTTTCTTAAATTTTTGTACCACTTTTTCTACAGTATTCTGACTGATAAGTAAAGCTTTGCTGATCTTCTTGTAGCCTTCATCTTTGTGGTGGAAATAAGTTATTTTCTTTGGGGAATTCTGAAGAGACGAGTTGAGCATCACTCTCCATCCAGCATCCAGTCACGAAAAGAGGTCATTGTTGAAGAATGGAAAAAGATTGATGTTGCAAAATGTCGCCAACTTGTTCATTCCATGCCTAGAAGACTTGGTGCTGTCATTAAAAATCATGGAGGCCATACAAAGTACTAGATGTAGTAGTTTTTGTTGTGGGGTGTACTCATTTTTGCACCACCCAAATTTGAGTAAAACTGAAAAAATGTGTAATCTAAGTTTATATTATTAACCTTACTTTCACGTTATAAGTTAAACAGATGTTATACAACCCCGATTCCAAAAAAGTTGGGACAAAGTACAAATTGTAAATAAGAACGGAATGCAATAATTTACAAATCTCAAAAACTGATATTGTATTCACAATAGAACATAGACAACATATCAAATGTCGAAAGTGAGACATTTTGAAATTTCATGCCAAATATTGTCTCATTTGAAATTTCATGACAGCAACACATCTCAAAAAAGTTGGGACAGGGGCAATAAGAGGCTGGAAAAGTTAAAGGTACAAAAAAGGAACAGCTGGAGGACCAAATTGCAACTCGTAAGGTCAATTGGCAATAGGTCATTAACATGACTGGGTATAAAAAGAGGATCTTCGAGTGGCAGCGGCTCTCAGAAGTAAAGATGGGAAGAGGATCACCAATCCCCCTAATTCTGCGCCGACAAATAGTGGGGCAATATCAGAAAGGAGTTCGACAGTGTAAAATTGCAAAGAGTTTGAACATATCATCATCTACAGTGCATAATATCATCAAAAGATTCAGAGAATCTGGAAGAATCTCTGTGCGTAAGGGTCAAGGCCGGAAAACCATACTGGGTGCCCGTGATCTTCGGGCCCTTATACAGCACTGCATCACATACAGGCATGCTTCTGTATTGGAAATCACAAAATGGGCTCAGGAATATTTCCAGAGAACATTATCTGTGAACACAATTCACCGTGCCATCTGCCGTTGCCAGCTAAAACTCTATAGTTCAAAGAAGAAGCCGTATCTAAACACGATCCAGAAGCGCAGACGTCTTCTCTGGGCCAAAGCTCATTTAAAATGGACTGTGGCAAAGTGGAAAACTGTTCTGTGGTCAGACGAATCAAAATTTGAAGTTGTTTATGGAAATCAGGGACGCCGTGTCATTCGGACTAAAGAGGAGAAGGACGACCCAAGTTGTTATCAGCGCTCAGTTCAGAAGCCTGCATCTCTGATGGTATGGGGTTGCATTAGTGCGTGTGGCATGGGCAGCTTACACATCTGGAAAGACACCATCAATGCTGAAAGGTATATCCAGGTTCTAGAGCAACATATGCTCCCATCCAGACAACGTCTCTTTCAGGGAAGACCTTGCATTTTCCAACATGATAATGCCAAACCACATACTGCATCAATTACAGCATCATGGCTGCGTAGAAGAAGGGTCCGGGTACTGAACTGGCCAGCCTGCAGTCCAGATCTTTCACCCATAGAAAACATTTGGCGCATCATAAAACGGAAGATCCGACAAAAAAGACCTAAGACAGTTGAGCAACTAGAATCCTACATTAGACAAGAATGGGTTAACATTCCTATCCCTAAACTTGAGCAACTTGTCTCCTCAGTCCCCAGACGTTTACAGACTGTTGTAAAGAGAAAAGGGGATGTCTCACAGTGGTAAACATGGCTTTGTCCCAACTTTTTTGAGATGTGTTGTTGTCATGAAATTTAAAATCACCTAATTTTTCTCTTTAAATGATACGTTTTCTCAGTTTAAACATTTGATATGTCATCTATGTTCTATTCTGAATAAAATATGGAATTTTGAAACTTCCACATCATTGCATTCCGTTTTTATTTACAATTTGTACTTTGTCCCAACTTTTTTGGAATCAGGGTTGTATTAAACTTTGTCTTGTCAACATTTTGGAAATTGTTTGTGTTCATTGAGATATTGTTTAAAATGTTACTTTTCAAAGGGGGTGTACTCATTTACGCTGAGCACTGTATTTAATGCTTTGGATACATTTTTTGTACCCCTGACCTGATTGGTACCTTTCAGTGATGAGATCTCGTTCATGTTTTGAAAGCTCTTTGCGGACCATGGCTTTTGGAGTATGATTCAACCAAGAGGATATCAGAATAATTCTACAGGAACAGCCAAACTTGATCTGAGGTCAATCAGAACCACTTTAATTGATGCCTGATGTATACTAACTACTGTTTAAGATGAGACTGAATGTGATTGGTTGATTCTGAACATGGCCACATCCTTGATTATTAAAGAGTGTGCACAATTATGCAGCCAGGGTTTTTTTTTTTGTATGAGGTTTTTTTTCTTAAACCCTAAACAGTTTGATTTGTTTTCACATTGTGTGTGTATATATAGCAGTTTTGCAATAAAGGTGGAATAAGTTCTGACAGGTTTTCTCTTGGTTTCATTTTTTTTTTTTTAAATCACAAAACAACTGCCATTTTAGCAGGGGTGTGTAGATTTTTTTATATCCAATGTATTGAGTAAAATTTGAAAGAATTAATGTAATACCGGTACTTAGATTAATAACAAGTAGAATATATGTTTACTAATAATTCAGCAAAGAACATGCCAAGATTAAGTGATCATTATTTTCATTAATTATTTAGTAAACTTTATATTGCATGCAAATCAGTAGTTAATTAATTAAACTTAACCTGATACTTAAAAAAAGTACATCCTTACACCATGTTTACTGATACAAATAAAAACAAGTGAAAATTCCTGAAATACTTTATATAATATTTAATTCATCATTGATCATTAATTATAAATTATATTTTACTGGCTTATAAATAGTTAACGATGCTACTTTCATGCCTTTGCAACAGCACAAGCTCAGCTGGAAAAGAATACATTACTTTTAATTAAGGTTATAGACAGAGCTTGTACATAGCAAACAGACTTACTTGGATCTGTTCCTTTTTCTTTATAATAACCATAGTCTCACACTTCCAGCTTTTCTCTTTTTCTCTACAATCTGGTACTTTGTTACTAAATATCAATATGGACCACCTGTTTTTAAGATGCAGCGACAGGTGACCAGCTGGATTGATTGACTACTAACTGATGTGTTGTTGTTGTTTTAACCCCTCTCTTTAAAGGTCCCATGGCATAGTGGTTTGTTGATGCTTTAAACGGGCTCGTGGAGGCTTCCGGATGTTATATCCACAGCCTTTCTCGAAATGAACCCTCGGCACATAAATATAGCCTCCTGGGAGAAAGCCCCATTTCAGCGCTTTTCCCAGTGCATCGTTTTGCTAATGAGAAGCAGGAGGCGGGGAAGGGTAGAGGGTGGGGGCGGGCCATGGGGGGAGGGGCTTGACCAAGCTGCGCGCACACATGCTCGCTGCTATCAGCGCCTGTAGCCACGCTGCTAAGACAAAACCCCGTTCTCCCTTGGACTCCTTTCGTAAACTCAACGTGACACAGAGAACAGAGAGTGAGAGTGTTCGGAGTGGTAGTTTACGAACGTATAATACCCTAGGCTTGAACACGCACTCCATAACCAAAGAGGATAGAAGCAGCAACTACAGCAACATATCGCTTATCCAACAGAAGACATGCATTGCGGAGCAATAGTCAAACATAAGCTCATAAGTTACAGTCAATTTCCAGACTAAACTCAGTTTAACAGAGCATGCTGCATGCTCTTTAGTTTTGTAGCGCAGAGTACCTGGCTAACTGCAGGAAGCGGTTAGCTGCACAGCTAATGTAGCCATTGCAAGGCTAACGCACCGATTTTAAAACACGGCAAAACAACCAGTTATACACTTACTTGTTCGCTGTTTGTGGCTGATGCAGCAGGGATGCTTGGTACGGTCCCAGGCTTCAGTGACAGTTGATGTGCAAAACCTGCCCTGTACTGTCCCAAGTTGTGGAAACATTCCTCAGGAAAATGCTTCTGACAAACATACACCGTCTTGGGTAGACTCGACGGCGTATTATTGAAGTAAATAAAATTAAGCCACTGCGTCTTCAGGGGCTCTCCCGTCGGCAGTAAAAACAGACTCTTTTCTGTGTTGTCACATCCATGTACAGCGCAATTTCCATGTTTCGCTCGCTTAGGTGATGCCATGTTGTTGTGTCCTCTATGCTCTCCTCACTACAACTGGGCGGGCAATCCATACAGTGGGTGGGAATCCAGAGGGGGGGCGTGGGGATCATCTCCCTTGCTGACGTAGTAAAGGGAAGAGCTTATCAACGCGCCGTTTTGACGCGCCATTCTCAAATGTTGGGCATAGTTTGGTTTACACATTATGAAATTTCTAGCCACTGGGGTGACTTAAGAAGGTCAGAGGAACTCATTTTAACGTTAAAAAACCTCAGAAAGTGAAAATTTCATGCCATGGGACCTTTAATAACTTTTAAAAATTGGATGCCTTAAATTTTTCCTTCAAATCCAGTGACAATATACCTCTCCAAAAGGCTTGTTGCATCATTTACAATGGACTGAGGTAAAGTGAAAAACTGTCCTGTGGTCTGATGAATCGAAATATTGAAATTCTTTTTGGAAATCATGGACACCACATCCTCCAGGCTAAAGAGGAGAGGGACCATCCAGTTTATCAGCGCACAATTCAAAAGCCAGCATCTGTGATGGTAGGGGGCATGAATCCACATGACATGGGTAGGTTGTACATCCAAGAAGGCACCATTAATGCTGAATGACAGGCTTTGGAGCAACCATCCAGACATATTTTTCAGGGATGGCCTTGTTTATTTCAGCAAGACAATGCCAAGCCGCATTCGATACGTATTATAACTGCATGGCTCCGTAGTAAGAGTCCAGGTGCTAAACTGGCCTGCCTGCAGTCCAGACTTGTCTCACCTTGAAAACATTTGGTGCATTATGAAGCATAAAATATGACAAATGAGACCCCGAACTGTTGAGCAACTGAAATTGTGTAGCAGGCAAGAATGGGAGAACGTTTCACTATCAAATCTATAGCAATTGGTCTCCTCAGTTCCCAAACATTTACAGTGTTGTTAAAAGTAAAGGAGATGCAGCACAGCCGTAAACATGCTCTGTCCCAATTTTTTTAAAACGTGTTGCTGACATCAAATTCAAAGTGAGCATATGCTTTTCAAAAAAACAATAATTTCTCAGTTGCAACATTTGATATGATGTTTTTGTACTATTTTCAATGAACTATAGGGTTTTCATGATTTGCAAATTATCGCATTCTGTTTTTATTTTTTTACACAGCATCCCAAGTTGTTTTTTTTTTAAGAATTGGGGTTGTACTATTCATAATTTAAATGAATGAATAAATGTGTGAATAAATATTTCCCCCAAAAATGTAAATTAAGGTAATTTAGTTTCATAAATCTTCAAAGATAAAGAGGTGAGAAAAGAGAGAGAGAGAGAGAGAGAGAGAGAGACAGCTAAGCAACACAGAGCCGTGTGTGTGTCTGTGTGCATGCTGAATAAATTAAAATTGCTGAAAAGTGAACAAAAATAAAGTGCTTTTTTTTCTTTAAGGAAAAAAACAATGCCAAAGCTATAACACAGTGCCGGTCTTTATTTGTCCTTTTGTGTTCGAACTCTGTGTATTAAAACAGTCGATGTCATCGAAGCTACAGTATGTGCGTATGAATAAAAATAATTCAAATAAAAGTAGTGAGAAGTGTGTATTCTAATATAACAAAGTATATGTACATTTTTTTTTGTTGTTGTTAATCCGAAAATGGACTTGAGTAGGCGGCACGGTGGTGTAGTGGTTAGCGTTGTCGCCTCACAGCAAGAAGGTCCGGGTTCGAGCCCCGTGGCCGGCGAGGGCCTTTCTGTGCGGAGTTTGCATGTTCTCCCCATGTCCGCGTGGGTTTCCTCCGGGTGCTCCGGTTTCCCCCACAGTCCAAAGACATGCAGGTTAGGTTAACTGGTGACTCTAAATTGACTGTAGGTGTGAATGTGAGTGTGAATGGTTGTCTGTGTCTATGTGTCAGCCCTGTGATGACCTGGCGACTTGTCCAGGGTGTACCCCGCCTTTCGCCCGTAGTCAGCTGGGATAGGCTCCAGCTTGCCCATGACCCTGTAGAACAGGATAAAGCGGCTACAGATAATGAGATGAGATGAGATGGACTTGAGTAAGAGTGAAAAGTATTATGCATTACAACTATGAGGACAATTTACTGGAAAAAGTTTCTTAACTGCATGTAAGGGAGTTAACATTACGCATTACTACCCACCTCTGGCCCCAGTGCTGTTATATTAAATATCAGTACTCTTAGAGCAGTTAATCAAATTAGTGGACCAGAACTAACTGTTAAATAAGGTATAATAAAAAAAACCTAGTATATTTACTCTTGGCAGCACAGGACTGCGGTGGTTAGCACTGTTGCCTTACAGCAAGCAAGTTCCAGGTTCGAGCTTGCCAGTCAACCAGGGCCTTTGTGTGTGGAGTTTAGCCTAGGTCACAACCGGCCGTACGTGCTCCTACAGCCGGTCTACGTGCAAAAAACGCAAGAAACGCACGGAGGGCGCGCGTAAAACGCATGGAGGGCGCGCGTGTGACATGCTGATTTTCGAGCCGTAGACTGGCCGCAGACCGGCTGCAGAGGTTCTTTGTCATGTCAAACAACTCTACGGGTGCTTACGTTTTTTTCAGGTTGCAAGACAAACTTACGGCCAACGTGCATCTTTCTCCACGAATAAAAAAAACGCAGCGATTTGGGAAACGCCAAAAATCGCACGGCCAAAAAATCGTACGTCCGGTTGTGACCTAGGCTTTTGTGTGTTCTCCTCGTGCCTGCATGGGAGTTTGCATGTTCTCCTACACTAAATTGCCCATAGGTGTGAATGTAATTGTGAATGGCTGTTTGTGTTAGACCTGCAATAGATTAGTGACCTGCCAAGGGTTTACAAAGACATGAGGATTAGGTCAAGGCCAAGTTTACATTAGACCGTATCTGTCTCGTTTTCTTCGCGGATGCACTGCCCGTTTACATTAAACCGCCTGGAAACGCCGGGAAACGGGAATCCGCCAGGGTCCACGTATTCAATCCAGATCGTGTCAGCTCCGGTGCTGTGTAAACATTGAGATATGCGGATACGCTGTGCTGAGCTCTAGCTGGCGTCGTCATTGGACAACGTCACTGTGACATCCACCTTCCTGATTCGCTGGCGTTGGTCATGTGACGCGACTGCTGAAAAACGGCGCGGACTTCCGCCTTGTATCACCTTTCATTAAAGAGTATAAAAGTATGAAAATACTGTAAATACTGATGCAAATACTGCCCATTGTGTAGTTATGATTGTCTTTAGGCTTGCCATCCTTCCACTTGCAAGTGGTAAGTGATCTGCGCTGGGATCACACACACAGCGGCTCAGTCCCAAATCACTGCTTGTTCACTTCACTCGCGCGCTCTGTGAGCTGCGCAGGGCCGGAGTGCGCACCCTCCAGAGGGCACTCGCTGTTCAGGGCGGAGTGATTTGGAGCGCAGGATGCCTGCGGAGCCGAGCGTATCCGTGTATTGGTATTGCTGTGTGCACGCAAATCGTGTATTGGTGTTGCTGTGTGCACGCTAATCGTTTTAAAAACGTTAATCTGATGATCCGCTGATACGGTCTAATGTAAACATGGGCCAAGTGGCTACTCTAAATTGCCCATAGGTGTGAATGGCTCCCTGCCTCGTTAGCCCAGGGATAGACTGGCAACCTGTCCAGAGTGTACCCTGCCTCTCACCCAATGTCAGCTGGGATTGAATCCAGCTTCCCCCACAACCCGCAATGGATAAGTGATATTGAAAATGAATCCAATCAATCACCCAAATGTTTACTTTTAACATGACCTTGAGCAATAACCATCCTGCTCTTTTTTTTCTTACCCATATATTTCTCAATTTAATCATTGTGACCTTTCACTCACTAGCTAGGTTTCTCTTGTGCTTCATTAAACATCCATTTGCTATCTTTTCAAACTGCTGCTTATGTAAAATCACATGGCAACCGAACAGACTTGGAACAGCTCTAACTGGTAATAACATGCATGATGGACTTACATCGGCAACCTTTCCACCAAGTTGGCATGATCTTCCAAAAATAGCATGAGATTTTGCAGTTGCATCACTCAGGAGTCCTCATCCTAACATCCAGACATGTTCAGTCAAGACATCAATGTCTCTGTGGCACTCGTTGCCAGCACTCTTCCATCGATGGCCAATTTTCTGATGTAGTAAACACTGATTCCAAAGCTACTCCATTGTAAAACCCTTTTAATGCTTTTCACTGTGCACATTACACAACCGTGCAATAGAAAAGGCCTGAGTGAAAAAGAGGTGGAGGGGAAAAAGAAGTAAATACAGGACAGCATGTCATGTCAATGGATCAGTGCGTGGAGTCATTTAACCAGTGCAGAGCAAGAACAAATTGTTTGAGCAAGCAGATCAATTTAAGCCACCCTTGCCTCGCCAAAACCATGTGTTTACTCTCTGGCAAATGGAGAAGCCTCATGAGCTAAAAGCTCCACTTCGAAGCAGCAGCCATATTTGTACACAGAGATGGATAAGCACTGTAACAGAAGTGTGAGGCACTAAAACACACTCCCCCACAAATGGGAAGCCAACAATCAAGCAGTCCACAAGCTCCAACTATTAAACAGTGGGTAAACAAGAGGAGTTTTTACTTCTGGTGAGGAAAACATTTCAGATCATCTTTACCGTCAGAGCAGTGAACAGCTTTGCCATGCTTCCAAGTACAAGCAGGAGTTTTTTGCCAGATGAATGCAAGTTTCCTCATTCCCTCATATTTGAACAAGAATTCTATGTGATGCAGTCCAGAAAAACTCGCTGGATTTTCTTTTTTCGGCTGCTCCCATTTGTTCAGGGTTGCCACAGCGGATCTGTTCCGCATATTTGATTTGGCATAGGTGTTACACCAGATGTCCTTCCTGACGCAACCCTCCTCAATCTATTCGGGACCAACACCAAGTATGTGCTGTCTTGTACAACCCCAGTGACTGGATGTTTTATCTAATCTGCATGTCTTTGAACTGTGGGAGGAAACCGGAGTACCCGGAGGAAACCCATGCAGACACTGGGAGAACATGCAGACGCCACACAGAAGGCCCCCCATCAACCATGAGGTCCGAATCCAGAACCTTCTTGTTGTGAGACGACAGTGCTAACCACTACACCACCGTGCTGCCAGGAAAACTCACTGGATGTGAGTTTTCAGCCAGAGCAGACCTGCTTGATCCATCCTGGTGCCCTGTGTCTGGTCGGAGTTTTATCGCCCCGCTCCTGTGAAGGACGGCCCCATGAGGACAGTTGATGGTTATACCTGTTAAAACTGTTAATATTATAGTCAGGCTGTCTGTTGTTGCCCAAATGAGGATGGGTTCCCTTTTGAGTCTGGTTCCTCTCGAGGTTTCTTCCTCATGTCGTCTGAGGGAGTTTTTCCTTGCCACCGTCGCCACAGGCTTGCTCATTGGGGATAGATTAGGGATAAAATTAGCTCATGTTTTAAGTCGTTCAAATTCTGTAAAGCTGCTTTGCGACAATGTTTATTGTTAAAAGCGCTGTACAAATAAACTTGATTTGATTTGATTTGATTTGGATGTTGCCATGATGGAAATTGTTTGTTTTTACCAAAACTGTTTTGGTTGTTTTTTTTTTTTTTTTTTTTTTTTTTGGGGGGGGGGTGTCTGACAACATTGTACATCAGTTCTGTAAGAAAACCTATTATCTTAAGTAGCTTAGGTTATAAATGTAGAGGGCTGCAGAGTATCTTTTTAGTGGAATTAGAATAAATCTTTAAATATGACTTCTCTCTTTTTACTTCTGCTTGTGATTAAGATGTGTAAATAAGAAACTGGTTTTGCTTCCAGAACTCCTATACTTCTCCAAACTTTGTATATTGCAAAAAAGCTAAATTTGACCATGTTGAAAGTTTTTCCAGGCTGCCACAGATACACTGGAGATTGGTTGGTCAGTGGTAAAGCAGTCACCAGTTCAAATCCTGCAGTTGCCAGAAAACAATGGAGGCCTTAAGTAAGATTCTTACAGTGCTCAGCGTAAATGAGTACATCCCCTTTGAAAAGTAACATTTTAAACAACATCTCACTAAACACAAACAATTTCCAAAATGTGGACAAGACAAAGTTTAATATAACATCTGTTTAACTTATAACGTGAAAGTAAGGTTAATAATATAAACTTAGATTACACATTTTTCAGTTTTATTCAAATTAGGGTGGTGCAAAAATGAGTACACCCCACAACAAAAACTACTACATCTAGTACTTTGTATGGCCTCCATGATTTTTAATGACAGCACCAAGTCTTCTAGGCATGGAATGAACAAGTTGGCGACATTTTGCAACATCAATCTTTTTCCATTCTTCAACAATGACCTCTTTTAGTGACTGGATGCTGGATGGAGATTGATGCTCAACTCATCTCTTCAGAATTCCCCAAAGAAAATAATTTATTTCCACCACAAAGGTGAAGGCTACAAGAAGATCAGCAAAGCTTTACTTATCAGTCAGAATACTGTGAAAAAGTGATACAAAAATTTAAGAAAGATGGAACTGCGACCATCTCACAGAGACGTCCAGGTCGTCCACGGAAGTCCATGTCCAGGTCGTCCACGGAAGTCCACGGAAGCTCCTTGACAGGAGCGTCTTCTGATGAGAAGGGTTGAAGAAAATCGGCATGCAAATTCACTGCAGTTATCTAAAGAAGTAGAAAGCCAAACTGGGGTGACTATTTCCTGTAACACAATACGGCGTACACTGCAGAGGAATGGCATGCATGGATGCCGTCCATGAAAGGAAGCCTCTCCTAAAGCCCAGGCACAAAAAAGCCCGCCTAGAGTTTGCCAGGGCCCATGCTGACAAAGATGAAGACTACTGGGACTCTATACTCTGGAGTGATGAGACCGAGATAAATGTTTTTGGAACTGATGGCTTCAAAACTGTATGGCGTCGCAAAGGTGAGGAATACAAAGAAAAATGCATGGTGCCTACAGTGAAACATGGTGGTGGCAGTGTCCTTATGTGGGGCTGCATGAGTGCTGCTGGTGTCGGGGAGCTGCATTTCATTGATGGCATCATGAATTCACAGATGTATTGCTCTATACTGAAAGAGAAGATGCTACTATCACTCCATGCCCTTGGTCATTGTGCACTTTTCCAACATGACTAAACACACATCTAAGGCCACTGTTGGATTTCTGAAGAACAGGGTGAAAGTGATTCAGTGGCCAAGTATGTCTCCTGATCTGAACCCACTCGAACACCTCTGGGGAATTCTGAAGAGACAAGTTGAGCATCACTCTCCATCCAGCATCCACTCACTAAAAGAGGTCATTGTTGAAGAATGGAAAAAGATTGATGTTGCAAAATGTCACCAACTTGTTCATTCCATGCCTAGAAGACTTGGTGCTGTCATTAAAAATCATGGAGGCCATACAAAGTACTAGATGCAGTAGTTTTTGTTGTGGGGTGTACTCATTTTTGCACCACCCTAATTTGAGTAAAACTGAAAAAATGTGTAATCCAAGTTATATTATTAACCTTACTTTCACGTTACAAGTTAAACAGATGTTATATTAAACTTTGTCTTGTCAACATTTTGGAAATTGTTTGTGTTCATTGAGATATTGTTTAAAATGTTACTTTTCAAAGAGGGTGTACTCATTTACGCTGAGCACTGTATATACACAATGTACTCTGTAGTGTAGAAGTGAAGAGGCCTGGTGTGCATCCCAAAGGTGTTCATTGGGGTTGAGGTGAGGGTTTGGGCCACTTGAGTTTTTCCATTCCAGCATTGACAAACATGGATCTTGTCTTCATGGATCTTGCTTGGTGCACAGGAGCATTGTCATGCTGGAGCAAGTTTGGGTCTCTTTAGTTCCAGTGAAGGGGGTTAGTAATGCTACGGCATACAAGGACATCCTTGTACATACAATTGTGTGCTTCCAACTTTGTGGCAATAGTTTAGGGAAGGACCACATATGGTGACACATATGGGTGAGATGCTTGGGTGTACGCATACTTAAAGCCATATAGTGCATATGCTTCTGTCAGCAAATGTCAGTGTTTTTCTATTTATCCGATGGTGTCATATAAATCAGTTAATCATAGTCATAGTGAACAGTAATGGAGAGAATGTGAATTGCTTTTACGTGGTTTTTCTATTTAATGTGTGTCGTGTTGCATCAGAATAGACTCGCAGAATAAGGCTTTCAGATTACAGAGCAAGCATTTCTTAAAGGAACAGTCCACCGTATTTCCATAATGAAATATGCTCTTATCTGAATTGAGACGAGCTGCTCCGTACCTATCCGAGCTTTGCGCGACCTCCCAGTCAGTCAGACGCAGTCAGACGCGCTGTCACTCCTGTTAGCAATGTAGCTAGGCTCAGTATGGCCAACGGTATTTTTGGGGGCTGTAGTTAGATGCGACCAAACTCTTCCGCGTTTTTCCTGTTTACATAGGTTTATATGACCAGTGATATGAAACAAGTTCAGTTACACAAGTTGAACCGTAGCGATTTTCTATGCTATGGAAAGTCCGCACTATAATGACAGGCGTACTAACACCTTCTGCGCGCTTCGGCAGCGCATTGATACGGAGCTCAGATATCAATGCGCTGCCGAAGCGCGCAGAAGGTGTTAGTACGCCTGTCATTATAGTGCGGACTTTCCATAGCATAGAAAATCGCTACGTTTCAATTTGTGTAACTGAACTTGTTTCATATCACTGGTCATATAAACCTATGTAAACAGGAAAAACGCGGAAGAGTTTGGTCGCATCTAACTACAGCCCCAAAAAATACCATTGGCCATACTGAGCCTAGCTACATTGCTAACAGGAGTGACAGTGCGTCTGACTGCGTCTGACTGACTGGGAGGTCGCGCAAAGCTCGGATAGGTACGGAGCAGCTCGTCTCAATTCAGATAAGAGCATATTTCATTATGGAAATACGGTGGACTGTTCCTTTAATTTATGTTCTTTCGCATTTTTGAGCATACATTTATTCATCATTAAGTGGAGATCACTGTGTGCATCTATAAAGGCTTAATTTCTAACAATCAATGGCTTATTTTAATATCAGGATCAGCTTTATTGGCCAAGTGCATACAAAGAATTTGTTGCCGGTTTATAATGGGGTTTGGTCATGGTTTTTTTTTTGTTTTGTTTTTTTCATTTCCAAATAGTCATTAAATGATAAGAAAAAAGTTTATGCAGCTATCATCTTGTCTTAAGGTGGGATGAAGTGATCCTTGAAGAATGGTTGAATAGTTCACAGTAAATATTGAATAATATTTTTGCTTGAAATTCCCGTCTCTTGTTTATAGTGATCCCACAGTGCACACTTACAAACTTGCACATACAAACACTACACTGCAGTGCTGGACATAAGACATAGAGTAATACAAAAACCTAATGACAGCTACCACTTGACAATTCATGTTGCAAACATAACACAATCTTAATGATCACTCACACATAATGGTTAACACATTGGGACATGACAGTAATGCCAGTAAAGTGATATTACAGTGCAGTAATTGCCTGTGGGTGGCACGGTGGTGCAGTGGTGAGCACTGCCAGCTCACAGCAAGAAAGAACCTTGTGGTCAACTTGGGCCTTTTTGTGTGGAGTTCGAATGTTCTCCCTGTGCCTGCATGGGTTTTCTCCAGGTTCTCCAGTTTCCTCCCACAGACCAAATACATGCAGATTATCTCAATTGGCTACTCCAAATTGCCCATAGGTGTGATTGGTTGTCTTTATATAAGTCATGCAAAAAATTGCCGACCTGCCCAGGGTGTTCCCCACTTCTTGTCCGAAGTGTGCTGAGATTGGCTCCAGCTTCCCCTGTGACCCTGACAGATAAACAATATAGATAATTGGATGGATGGATAGGTGATTGTCCAGTTTGTTTGAAAAAAGTCCATGCATTGTATAGTAAATAAATATATTGCACATGGTATTGATATTGCATGTGGGTATGATATAGCACCGGAAGGGGGGAGGTGTAATGTGAATGTTAAAGATTTGGAATTAATTGAGATTTATGGGAGGATGCTTATTGTTTTTGTAGCTGCTGGGAGAAAATCTATTCTGGTGCCTAGAATTTCTTGTCCCGATTAGTCTGTAGCACCTGCCAGAGGGTAGGAATCTGAACAGACTATGTGCAGGTTGTGAGGGGTCTCTAATAATTCTCCCAACCCGTTTCCTGACACAGGGCATGTACGTGTCCTGGATGGAGGGCAAGTTGGTCACAATGATGCACTTCTCCAGTTGGATGGCAGAGCAGAACCAGACAGTATGCGCACAGTATGGACTCAATTGTAGCCCTGCAGAATTGGCACAGCAGCTCCTTGGGCAGGTTGTGCTTCCTCAACTGGTGGAGAAAATACATCTTCTGCTGTGCTTTCTTGGTAATGGCAGCAAGGTTCCTCTCCCAATCCAAGTCCTTGCAGGTGGTACAGTAGTGCTAAGGAACTTGAGGGATTCAGTGCTGGACACTGTGCAACTATGGGTCGTGAGTGGAAGCAGAGGAGTAAAGACTTTTAAAGTACACTGCCATCTCTACTGTTTTGCTGGTGTTTATCTCCAAGTTGTTGTGTCTGCACCACAGGTGCTGAGGGTTCAAGTGCTGAATGTGATTTCCTCCAGTTTCACCATCTGGCCTCTGCTCTCTGTGAGGAAGCTTGTGATCAAGCTGCAGGTGGGTCTTGGCATAGACAGCTGGCCGAGTTTGTGGTGAAGGATGTCTCGGATGATTGTATTCAATGCTGGGCTGAAGTCCACAAAAATTATTCATGCACAGGTCCCTTTTAAGTCGAGGTACTTCAGGATGTAGTGCAGCCCTATGCGGTAGATAGTTTTCACTGACGTCACGGCATTCCAGGGAACGCCCCCCAGCTGTCATCTTGGGGGGCAAACAAAACGGACCATCACCACTACCGGCTACGTTATCTCGGACGAATTTATGAAGTTATATAGTCAGTTTTCTAAAATAAAGATCAATGTTGGCAAAATCAAGCAAACAGAAGTATATAGATACATTAGACGACATCTCACGACAACGGTATGCAGCCAAACTGGCCTTGACTGGGGGAATTGACCCCTACGAAGTGGACAAAGATGCATTTTCAAGTGACTATGCAGGGCTGCCAAAGCCTGAAACTGCCAAAGCCTGCTCCAAAGCCTGAAACTGACTTCATCAAACTTTAAAGGCTGTCTGATATATACAACTTTATATATTCACAGCGCACCTTTTGGCGGATGCCGCCTGAATCGCGCAGATCTGATTTTTTTTTTTTAGGGGGGGCATTGGAGTGTCTGATTATAATTTCAAAATAAATTCTGTATTAAAATTACTAAATAAGCAAATCCGTTACAGTCCATGAAACAGGAAGTATAAGGATGAAAAAAAAACAGTTTAAATCGCAAAGCTGCGCACATTTGCGCGGTCCTGCACACCGCTCAGGCTGCACAAATGTGCGCAGCTTTCCGATTTAAACTGTTTTTTTCTCATCCTTATACTTCCTGTTTCATGGACTGTAACGGATTTGCTTATTTAGTAATTTTAATACAGAATTTACTTTGAAATTATAATCAGACACTCCAACGACCCCCCTAAAAAAAAAAATACAGATCTGCGCGATTCAGGCAGCATCCGCTAAAAGGCACGCTGTTTGCATCCCAAACACAAATAAAATCATACAGAATAGACCTAAAATGTTTTTCAAAAATGACCCTAGCGTGAGTGAAGTGACAAGTTTCAAATAGAAACGTGACAAACGAGCAATATTAAGTGTACATTACAATGTAAACGTACACTCAGCGGTTCCAGTTAGGCATTCTCCAGAGATTGTTCACATGATGTTTTGGTTTCCAAAAACAAACTTAAACACAATTGATTGTTTATTTAAACAACTTACCACTTATAAAATGATAGAAGCAGACTTTGCTGTGTTTGGAAGGCTGATAATCCTTGCGGTTGATTCTCGCAAGCCATAGATTTCTCCTTTGTATGCTGAGTTTCTTTGTTTGCTCGCCTTCGTGCTCCCGTACAGTGGGAATTCCATAAAAGCTCTGCTTGACGTCATCATCTGACCTATTATGACAGCCGTGAATACAACAGGTGTGCACCATTGCTAGCTTTAAATAGCCTGCTTGGGTTCTTTTGAAGACTTTGTACTCGCGCATTACAATGTGTGCTCAGTCACCCGTACGGTAAGCTGGACCCCCAAGATGGCCGCCACTAGGGAATCCCCGACTCTGTGACGTCATGTGAAAACTATCTATATTGACTGCATCTTCCACAGACCTTTTTGACATGTACGCAAATTGTAAGGGATCCAGGAGTGAACCTGGAATGCCTTTCAGGTATGCTAGCACCAGCAAAAAGCACTTCATGACAATTTGTTTGTTGTCCTTCACTCCTGAGATGCAGTTGTTGTTTTTTTTTTGGGGGGGGGGGGATTATGTTCAGGTCTTCAGCTAGTTGTAGGGTGTTGCCCCAGGGAACCCAGGGGATGGGGAATTGTGGTGAGAAGTTGTAGGCCTCCCTACACTGATGCTGGGTCATTAGCTGAAAATTTTTCCCCTCCCCCCAGCTTCTCTGAATAGAGTCTTTAGCTGTTCTGATTTCCTTTGTCAGTGTGTTTCTGGTTTTGTTGTATTGTATCCTGTCTCCACTCCTATAGGCTGCCTCTTTGTGTGTCTTTGTCTGCCTCAAATACGCATTGTGCTGGCAGATATTGGCATTTTTTTTTATTCCAGATCCTTTTCTTGGACATTTTAGACAGTGGAGAGCTTTGGGTTTCTCAATCATATCCATATTTTAGAGTCGCTCCTGTCAAGTTGTGGTTTTTGGGTTGTTTTAGGATTCTCATTTGGACTCGAACATAACTATTTCTTGATGTGTTTAATTGCCTTTGTGTGCTCTTTTTTTTGTGTGGCAATTTTGTTATTAACTACAACTTGCTTCAGAAATAGTAAATCCTTCATCAGGAAATTATTTTACAATTGCAGTATAACATTTGGTGGGGTGTCAGTAAGTATTCCAGTTCTAGCTAGCTAGTATTATATTAGCCTAGCAAAGTGTATAGGAAAGAAAGAGCAGGTTTTTTTCCCCTAGTGAATAAAATTAAAATGTTGCTAAGTTTGCCAAATCAGTAAGAAGTATGATAGCAGCTACAAAGATTTAGCATACATAGGCAGAATAAAGGAGACAGATCCAGAGCGTATCTAGCACTGCGCACATGACCACATCGGTACCTCCTCATCTTTCCCCTTGCCATGGATGTTCTTCCCCACCAATATTCTGGGAGAGCACAAGCTATTGAACCTGCCCCAGCAGCGCTTTAGCCGGTTGTCCTCCTTTTGCCCCTCTCAGATTTTATCTCTCTAGCAACTTGCTGATACATGGAAGACAGCAGGTTAATATTATGGCCGGACTCACGTTCAGCTTCTATGTCATACCCCTTTTCCACCAAATCAGTTCCAGGGCTGGTTCGGGGCTGGTGCTGGTTCACAACTCGTTCAACTTACGAGCCAGCTGAGAACCAGTTTGCTTTTCCATAGCTCGGGGTGCTAAGGGGAGCCACATCATTACGTCACTGTATACATCAGTTACGTCACTGCATTTGCATAAACCTTGGCGCGAACATCGAAGCAACAACAACACAGAGAAGAAGAAGAAGCAACAACAATAATGGATGACTGCTGCTTTACTGCATCCATGATATCTCGTCGCTTATTTAAACATGGCGACCTTTCGCGGTCTTGCTATTGTTGTTGCCCCCCGCTAACGTAAGCAGTTCTTTCCTCTGGCCCAGCAAAGAGTTGGTGCTAGCCTGGAACCGGTTTTTCTGGCCCAGAGCCAGTTCTTTGTCAGTGGAAACAGAAAACCCGGTTCCAAACTAAGCACTGGCCCCGAACCAGCCCTGGAACTGATTTGGTGGAAAAGGGGCATCAGTGCTCTCTTCCCCCTCCTGGACTAGGTAGGTGGGGTAGGTTGGTGCTGCAGTCTGCTGGGGTTGTCTTGGCCCTCCTTCTTGATGGTACAGGGAGCTCCATGGAGAACCCTGGCTAGGCTTTCTCTATAAGGAGGGGCATGTTCAGTTCAAGTACGAATCCAGTTAATAGTGGCCACTCACATCTCCGTCTACCCCAACCCAGACTCAGGGACACATGAGACCGAAATGTTCCCACAAGTTCTGATGGACTGGGGTAGGGTAGAAGGAAGAGCCAAGGCAATGGTGCTTCCTGACTCTAACAGGGCTGTTACTGGTGCACCATTCAGGTTTAGGGCCATGGTACCCAGTGTGAATGGCACAACCAGATAGCCAGGGCTTATGGATTCAGGGAGTGGGTGGCTGGTCTGGTTCAGTGGGCATGGCATAGGCAGGGTGCTCATTTGGTTTTTCCCTCCCTGTGCCACTGCCCAGGGCTGGATGTTGTGGGGAATTGTGCCAGGATGTTGTGGGGAATTGTGCCACACTTTGGAAAGAGCCTTCTCCTCTCTCCCCTACCAAATTCCAGTATTGCCAGAGTGCATTCCAAAGCCTCTCCCATTATTGTGGTTCTACATAATTATTTCCATCTAGGAATATTTTTATTGAGCACAGAATAATCCTGAAACATGTACAGGAGCAGTCAAACGTTTGGACACACAGACTCATTCATAGGTTTTTCTGTATTTTGACTATTTTCTATATTATAGAAAAATACTGAAGCCATCAAAGCTATAAAATAACATATGGAACATATACAGAATTATGTGGTAAATTAAAAAAAAAAATTAAAAAAGACAATGTGCTTCATATTTTAGATTCTTCAAAGTAGTTGCCTTTTACCTTGATGACCGGCTTGCACAGTATTGGCATTATCTTAACCAGCTTCATGAGGTAGTCACATGGAATGGTTTTTAATTAACAGGTGTGCCTTTTCGAACACTAATTAGTGGAATTTTTTTGCTGCCTTAATGCGTTCGAGACCGTCAAACAGTAAATAGTAAATAATAAAAAATGCAGTAAATAGCCCTATTGCACAACTGTATTAATCCATATTTTATCAAACGCACAACTAATTAAATGGAAACAAGTCCATTGTTAATTTAAGACATGAAGTGTCTTAATAAAAAATAAAGAAAAACCACTGAATTATGTGTAATTGTGTAATTTTTAAACGATGTGTGTAATTTTGTGTAACACACCCAAAGGGTGTGTCCAAACATTTGACTCGTACTGGAAGTATGAATAAGCAAGAGAAAGTTTTTTGTTTTTTTTTTAATCTTAGATAAACTTAAAGCTGTGGTATTGCAGTTTTTGTCGAGGATAACTTTGTCTGTCAAATCCAAAAAGCGCAGAGGCATGCTGGGAGATTTTTCTTTTTTTTAAGAACTACTTTGACTTTCAAATCGTTCACCTTCACTAAGCAAACACTGGCCTCTAACCATGCTTTCTGCCTCTGAGTGAAGACTACATTACTGAAGTTTCCAATGTCTCTCAGAGTTTCTCTGTGGGATTTATGGGGATCTTCACAGACTTTGTGCTAGATCACAAAATAGCATGTTAAAGGTTTTTCTGTCCTTTGAAGCAGGATTGTCAATAAAGTCCTGGAATGATTTTTAGATTTGAATGTCTCAAACTGTAGCCAGTGTTACACATGCATCTATGCAACGTCTGAAATTTTGGATTTAACAACTAAAAATGCAAAATATAATCAAATAAAAAGTAGTCAGCCAAAGGAAGGAAAAGCAATGCCTCGGTCACAACCGGCCGTACGTGCTCCTACGGCCGGTCTACGTGCAAAAAACGCAAGAAACGCACGGAGGGCGCGCGTGAAACGCACGGAGGGCGCGCGTGTGACGTGCTGATTTTCGAGCCGCAGACCGGCCGCAGAGGTTCTTTGTCATGTCAAACAAACTCTACGGGCGCTTACGTTTTTTTCAGGTTGCAAGACAAACTTACGGCCAACGTGCGTCTTTCTCCACGAACAAAAAAAACGCAGCGATTTGGGAAACGCCAAAAATTGCACGGCCAAAAAATCGTACGTCCGGTTGTGACCTAGGCTTAAAGTAGTCAGCCAAAGGAAGATTTTGTTTTTTAAGAATCTGCATGTATGTGTGTATTTGGAAATGGACATAACTTAAACCAGAAGGGTGTTTCTTTCGTTAATTAATCAATTGATTGATTGATTGCTTTGTTTGTTTGTTTGTTTGTTTGTTTGTTTGTTTGTTTGTTTGTTTGTTTAATATGAGCCATATGAAAGTAAAGACCTTCTGCTCACGCAACTTTATTGTTGCATTCTGCATGATTTCTGTCCTCTAGTCTCAACTCCCTGGCAAGCATTAAAAAAAAGTGGGGGGGAGCAGTGCAATTCCTGTGTGTTTCTTTATTTGAGTCTATTTAGACACATTATCTCTTAATTCTGAATAATACAGGGTGTTTTTTCAAAAAATTTGATATTATTTGAGATGCAAATATCCCAGAAACTACATAGTCTAGGCAAATGAAACTGAACAGGCTTAATGTTGAGCAAGATTTATTCCTCAAAATTTGAATGAGAAATTCAAAGGTATGTGGATTCCATGAATGATTTCACAAATTTTCAGTATGCGCACCGCCTGAGACACGGCACACGTCAAGTCGGTAGTCCAGCTCTTGCCAAACACGCTGCAGCATGTGTTTGGTAACGGTCTTTTCTGGTTATCAGTGCATTTTTATAGAATTCTCTCATAAATGCATGCCGCACAGTCTTGTTCGACTGTGTTCGAGCGTACTCTAACACACAACGCCTTTTCTTTTCCAGTAAATGGGATTTCTATACCTGAAAAGATAAAAATTTTGACCTGTTTCCACACATGCTGTTAAAATTTGAGGTCAGTTGAAGGAGAATTGGCAAAGTTATTAGATTGTGAAATGATGTCAAATTTTTTTGAAACACCCTGTGTAGACCCTTTTCAGTCACGTGACCTTCGTAAACGCGACCGCCATTTTGGACATGTAGTGGACTTCGGCTCGAATCAGTTTGAATGCGAGGAAGGCGACAAACGAAGAACATAAAAGAAAAAGGAGCGAGATGCAGAAAACACCTTCACTATCCAGCGACGTAGGGCATTTACAGGGCGAGCAGAGGGAGAGGTATTTGCAAAAATTGAGGTTAGCAGGCTTAGAGAACGACGTTTACCTGCTTCCACCAGGATTGTTCACTGACGTACGGAAGTACACGAAGCCCTCGTCTTTACCTGACTTCGGCCCACATGATCTGTATACCTATGTCGTTAAAAACCCATCGCCATACACATACACGCCAACGTCCGAGGTTCCGGAGCGCGCTCCGGCTTGCTCCAGGAGTGCTCCGGCCGAGGTTCTGGAGCACGCTCCGGCTTGCTCCAGGAGTGCTCCGGCCGAGGTTCCGGAGCGCGCTCCAGCTTGCTCCCCCTCAAATTAAGCAGCGCGCTCCGGCTTGCTCCGGAGCGCGCTGCTTAATTTGAGGGGGAGCAAGCCGGAGCGCGCTCCGGAACCTCGGCCGGAACACTCCGGGAGCAAGCCGGAGCGCGCTGCTTAATTTGAGGGCGAGCAAGCCAGAGCGCGCTGCTTAATTCTCGGACGTTGGCTCCGGCAGCTATTTACACTGGATCCGGTGTAAATAGCTGCCGGATCATAATTACAGTAAACTAGTAAATCCAGTAAAGGAAAAACTTGAGACTGAAAGGTTTTAAGAGTCATCCAAATGACTGAACGTAAACATTGCTACAGTAACATACCAGCTACTATGTTGTTGACATTAGCTAGTCAACAATAGCTACTACAGAAGAACAAAGAGGTTACAATGGGTTATTTTAGCCTATTTGGTTACACACTCGCCGCCACAGAATGTTAACAGCAATGTAATGCCTTTTCTGGCTAATTTTATTTGTCTTACCTCCAACAAAGTGGTCACTACACAAGCGTTGGTATGCCGAGGGCTGCCAATCTTTCCTGTTAATGGCCGCTATCCATCTTCTCCGTCGGGATCCGATAAAATGATAACCCTTGCCTTGTTTGTTGATGGTTACTACATCCAGGTGCACAACAATATAGTGGCATGATGGAAGTCTTGCTGAAAGTAAACACTTTCTTTGCTGCCGTTCCTCAATGCTGGCTGTGGTAAACTACTGGTAGTACATGTCCAAAATGTTTCCGCGTTTGTCGTGACGTCACGTGAAAAGGGTCTATACTTGTCTTCAATTACATTCCTAGTGTACATGATCATGGCCCAGTGTCCCAACCGGGTTACATTCCTGCCTTGTGTCCAGTGTTCCCAGGATAGATTACAGACACACCATGACCCTGATGAGGATGAAGCATTTACTGAAATAAATTGTTCTCTCGTATGAGCTGAGCACAAGTGTACTGAAGGAAGTTTTAGAACAAGTGTGTGTGGTGGGAAGAGAGTTCCTCCCTGGATGCATCATGCAATCAGATGGGGAGAAGAGAGAGTAAAGAACATAGATGTGTAAGTAAGGATTGCTTTTGGAAGTTGGCACACAAGCAACCTGGTGGGATGTGCACCATCCTCTGAGGTTTTGTGAGACTACGCTGCCTGCTGTGACTGTTATTGTTCGTATTCTCTGCTTATCTCTTCTTCATTTCCATAATTTCAGGATTTCAAATCATGTTTGTTTCCTGGGATTAAGAAATGTATATCTTGGAGTCAAAGACACTCGTTTTTCTTTCTTAGTTCTTGCCCCCTGACTCTCCTCCATATTCTTTCCATCGTCATTCATTCCTTTTTTGTTTTTCTGCCTCTCTCTTTTGCTTATTTGCTCTCTCTGTTGATTTCTCTCGCTCTATGGTGACAGATTTTCGACTTGCTAATTCGTAAACATGCATAACAATGCATGCGTAATGCACAGTTCACTTATTGTTTGATGCTTCTTTAACAGCTCGCTAATGTATTTCATTAGAAAGCTCTGTCACTCCCCTGTCCGTTCTGCTCCATCTGGTCACTCACTTCCATTCCTCTCTCCTTCTTCCACCGCTCTCGATCGCTCTGAATAAACAACACACTTCATCACCATTGTTTTGCTCCCATTCTCTCGCTCGTCAGAGCTCCTCCTCGCCCCCTCAGAATTCAATTACCCGACTGTTGTTTTATGATGTTGTCTTGTCAGCTGATGACGGATTCATTATCTCATCACACCGCTCTGCAAGCTTGTCGCCTCATGCTTTCTCTTTCTCTTTTATTCCTCTGTTCACGTTCCGGGTGAAAATGTATTCCTGTCCTCCTCTGCAGCCCTCCCCTGTGATCTCCTCCCATCTCTCCACTGTCATCTTCTACTAGGCCAGCGTTAGAACGTTCTATAACCCACAGCGGTACAGCCAGAATTACATTGTAAGTGCTGCTGGGTTTCTAATACAAATTAGCAGCATGTGAAACTTTTAATTAAAAGAATCAGTTTGCAAGTATAGATATGACCGAGACTTTAAACCGATCAGATAAATTAATGGCAAATATGGATAAAATTCCAATTCCCCACCTTACAAGATAATGCTATAACATTAAAATGACATTTGAATTTGCCTTCAGCTTGCTGAAGCCTAGTTGTAAAACTCCAGCATTTGTAGCTGTTATTGTACTTAAAAGCGTCTCAGAAGACAAGCTGTTTAATTGTATTTGTAAATCTCGCTCCCCTTCCTCTACAAGGTCACCTTTCATAATCCATGATAATTCTTTCATACTTTTTTTTTTAATTGTGCTCCTGTGCCATTTCTGGTGCCCTGTTGTTATTTATTTTTCTTAAAACATTTAAAACAGAAATCACTTCATTATTTAAGCTTTTTTTAATGAAAACTAATGTGTCATGGGGTGTCATGGCAGTGCAGTGATTAGTACTGTCGCTTCACAGCAAGTAGGTTCTGGGTCCAAACCTGCTTGCCAACTGGGGCCTTGCTGTGTGGAGTTTGCATGTTCTCCTCGCGCTTGTGCGGGTTTCCTCCAGGTGCTCCGGTTTCCTCCCATAGTCCAGAAGACATGCAGATTAGGTCAACTGGCTACTCTGAATTGTTCATAGGTGTGAATGTGATACCCTGTCCACACTAGGGATTTTGTACCAATACGAAACTACTTTCGTACCGCAACACCTGTCCACACTCGCAACTATACCAGTACTGTAGCGGTATAACTGTATCGGTACGAAACCCACAAATGTATGGGTTTCGTACCGGTACAGTATCGGTACTGTAGCGCTTCGCTGTAGTGTGGACAGATGAAGCTGTTCTGTATCGATACAAATATAATGCGCATGCGCAAACGAAACGACCGTGGAGCTACATGGAGCGGAGGGAGGGAGGAAGAAAGGAGGAAGAGGGGGAAAGAGAGGGGAAGAGAAGGAAAGAGGGAGAAAAGGAGGGGAAGGGAAGAGGGAGAAAGTGAGGGGGGAGAAAGGGAGATTGGTTTTCTTTGTTTCTTTCTCAACTGCCTCGCGCGTTTTATACGATTCGACTGAATAAATGACCACCAGAAATACAGACTGTACATTGACAACAAAAAGCACACACGTTGTTTCATCCGCCATATTCTCGGAAGGAAGTTACTCGGTAACCACGGAAACGTTTCGTGCACGCGCATTTCAACTACCGTGAAAGAAAACCGCAAACATTTCTCGCTAGTGTGGACAGATGCACTAAACTGTACCGGTATACTTTGTATCGATACAGTTATACCACTTTCGTACCGGTATAAGTGTGAACACAGCATGAGTTTTTAAATTGTTGTTAGTCTCTGTGTTCGTCCGGTGATTAGATTGACAACCTGTTCGGGTTGTACACCGCCTCTTGCTCAAAGTGGGTCTGGCTCCAGCTCCATAATGGTTCCTTAAGTGGTATAGATAATGGATGAATAGATGGAATTGTGCAACATTGAAAGCACAGATTCAGATGGTACACATGTCCTTTTTGGCTGATTTATAATGGATGCATTCTGAGTCAGCAGCCTTGAGGTTGCTGTTTAGGAAAAAGGTTTTTTGCGGTGAGGTGCTGTGAGTCACTTTTTGTAAATTATCACTGTGCATGGGTAGGCCTTTTTACAGTAACGTGTGCTTGTTTTTTTTTTTTTTTTAGGTCTAGTAGATTATGGTCCTTGCACACCAAGTTTGAATTTTCAGATGAAATATTTGCACAAAATCACACAGATCATTAAATACATGTGTTCTTATTAGTCTGTCCACACCAAGAAATTCAGTATGCTGAAAAAATTAATTTGGATCCATGTGATTTGTTGCAAAATTTTACTTGGGGGGAAAATAATTACCTGACCAATCAAATGAGGGTTCCACTGGGTTCACACAATAGAACGTCAAGCTGAAAAGAGCCAGCAAAATGGGCGAGCAGCTCATTAATCTTCTTGTCCAACATCCCTTCTCTAAGCTTCCACTCTTGAATGAGATTATGAAATTCTCCCTTCCAACAATGGGTGTACCCAAAAGTTTCTCTTTTTTGAGAGCATGTCTATAAGTATGATGTCTTTTCATCACTACTAGACAACTCCATCATTCACTCAGGATACTACTGACAGTCAAGGTGTGAAACCAGTGTGATGAGCATGGAATAAAATGCAAATTGTTATAAACTTGCATCAAACTCGGTGTGCATACTCTGTGTGCAAAAATTTCACGCAATATTTTTTTCACATTTTTACATAGCAGTTTTGTGTCTTTTCCAGTGTGTAAAGGACTTGTAGCTTTATTCATATTTTAGTCAATTTGGCAGTTGTTAGATTTAGCTTTGGTTTAGATGACAAATGATGACAAAAGACTACTTTTCCACTTATACTTTGCAAAGTGGGTGGCACGCTGGTGTAGTGGTTAGCACTGTCGCCTCACAGCAAGAAGGTCCGGGTTCGAGCCCCGTGGCCAACGAGGGCCTTTCTGTACGGAGTTTGCATGTTCTCCCCGTGTCCGTGTGGGTTTCCTCCGGGTGCTCCGGTTTCCCCCACAGTCCAAAGACATGCAGGTTAGGTTAACTGGTGACTCTAAATTGACCATAGGTGTGAATGTGAGTGTGATTTGTGAGTTGTGTCTCTCTATTGCCGCTTTTCCACTACCAACGCGGCTGAGTCGGGCTGAGCCGTGCCGTGCTGAGTGGGGCTGTTGGAGTTGTATTTCGACTACAACCGCGCTGAACCGTGCTGGCTGGAAGTGGGTGGACACATTGGGTGGAGTTAGCGAAAGTGGGTGGACGTCACATGATGTCGTTAGGCGGCGCAAACAGTGACATCAGTGATCTTTTAAGCGGTAGTCTCACGACCCGGATAGTAAACAATAAACATGGAGTCGTTAGTGTTGCTGGTCTTGGTGCTGTGGCTTGTTGTCACCGACAACGCCAACAGATGCTGGCAAGAGCGTATAGATGAGGCGAGGCGCATAAGGCTTCAGAAATTCTCGTAATTCGTAATTATTCTTCTTCCGGGTTTACGGTGTTTACAGATCCCAGCATGCTCGCGGGGCGAGTGTGGGCATGTGAGGACACGCCTCCTCACGCCCCTAGCCCCACTCGGCTCGGTTTAGCTCGCTTCAGCCCCACTCCAAAACCGTCCGAGTTTTGGGTGCTGAGTCAGGCTGAAGCGAGCTGAGTCGTGCTGCTCTGAGGTAGTCGAAACGTGAGCCATGTCGGGCTGAAGTGAGCTGAAAAAGGGTAGTGGAAAAGGGCCATATGTGTCAACCCTGCAATGTACCCCACCTCTCGCCTGTAGTCAGCTTGCCCACGACCCTGCACAGGATAAGCGGTTATGGATAATGGATGGACTTTGCAAAGTCTTGCCTTCATTCCTGTTTGCAGTTTGAAGCAGTTAATTTCACAGGTTGGATTGCATGGCATTTGGAATTTTGGACTGTTTGTGTTATAACTGTTTTTGGCCTGTGTATTTATTCACTGTTTTCATGTCTTTTTTTATGGTTTTGACCTGAGCTTTTATATATGTCATTGTCATTGGTAATTGTGGCAGTGGAGGTGTGGTCGAGTGTCAGCTGTGGACAGAGAGGAGGCAGGTTGAACCGGCAGGTAACACGCGAGTCTCACCGGTGTCTGACTGTTGTGTTAAGACCCACTCTAGGGTTGGGCCACACAGTGTAAGTTAAGGCAAGCGCTCTGTGTAAGGTGGAGAAATAATGAGTATATGGTGCCCAAAGAATAATCATGGAATGATACCACACACAGGAGTTATCTTGGAAAGCAATATACACTGCCTGGCCAAAAAAAAAACCCAAAAGTCGTTATTTGGATTTAAATAAGCAAATGCTTAAGAGCCTTTGATTGGATAATTACTGCAGTGATTAATATGTTGCAGCAGGCAACAATTCTTTAAACCCTAACTGATGCAGTGAGTAACTTCTCAATTCTTAAATAACCACGTCAGAAGATGTATTCCTAGCTTGTCGAAAAGATGTTACTGTGTTTCAGAAGGGACAAATTACAGTATTGACCTGCATCAAGCAAAGAACCCAGCGAAGAAGATTACTGAAATTACTAGAATTGGGTTAAGAAGTGTCCAATGCGACTCTAAATTGACCGTAGGTGTGAATGTGAGTGTGAATGGTTGTCTGTGTCTATGTGTCAGCCCTGTGATGACCTGGCGACTTGTCCAGGGTGTACCCCGCCTTTCACCCGTAGTCAGCTGGGATAGGCTCCAGCTTGCCTGCGACCCTGTAGAAGGATAAAGCGGCTACAGATAATGAGATGAGATGAGTGTCCAATGCATTATTAAAACCTAGAAGGGTAATGGTGAACCATCAGCTTCATAGAAGGAACATGGTCTGAAAATCTTTTGACTGACCGAGATCAGAAGGCACTTAAATGCTTGATGAAGTCAAATCATAAATCAAAACTGACAGTAGAACTCATGGCTATGTTTAACAGTGAAAGTAACAGCATTGCCACATGCACAACGCAATGAGAAGTCACTGAATTGGGACTAAACAGCTGTTTGGCCATGAGAAAACCACTTGTTCATGAGGCGAATAAGAAGAAAGGGCTTCAATTTGCTAGGAAGTATGAAGATTGGACTCTGGAACAATGGAATGGGTCATGTGGTCTGATGAATCCAGATTTACCTGATTCCAGAGTGATGGGTACATCAGCATCAGAAGGAAAGCGCATAAAGCAATTCACCCATCATGCGTAGTGGCCACTATACAAGCCTCTGGAGGCAGTTATGATCTGGGGTTGCTTCAAATGGTCAGCAAAGTTATATGGCAATAAAATAAATTCAGCTAACTACCTGAACATACTGAATGACCAGGTTATCCTATCAGTGGATTTTTTTTTTCTTTCCTGATGGCAGAGGCATTTTCCAGGATGACAATGCCAGGGTTCATTGGACTTGAATGTTATTGTTTCTATAGTAACAACTTGCACAGGGACTTTTATGGTGGATGCTTCAAAGAACCGGAATATAAAATGGGTGATACAGTGACATCTCCTGCAAGTAGACATTTACTTGGCTTTTTTTTTTTTTTTTGATTTTCTGACACCTGAAGTGTTCAAGACGGAGGGCTTTGGATTTTGTCTTTTGGGGTTTTTTTGGACAAGCTGCTTCCTTTGTCTTATGAGCAAATAGTCTGGTGAGGGAAGGATTGTTCATAAGTGATAGCAGGAACATTAAAATGAACTGTAAACAATTTAAAAAAAATACAATGTCATTCTGAAAAAAAAACAAATAAAAGCAAAGCATTCTGACACAATAGGAATTAAAGGTCCCATGGCATGAAATTTTCACTTTCTGAGGTTTTTTAACGTTAAAATGAGTTCCTCTGACCTTCTTAAGTCACCCCAGTGGCTAGAAATTTCATAATGTGTAAACCAAACTATGCCCAACATTTGAGAATGGCGCGTCAAAACGGCGCGTTGATAAACTCTTCCCTTTACTACGTCAGCAAGGGAGATGATCCCCATGCCCCCCCCCCCCCCCCCCCCCCCAGATTCCCACCCACTGTATGAATTGCCCGCCCAGTTGTAGTGAGGAGACCATAGAGGGAGGACACAACAACATGGCATCACCTAAGCGAGCGAAACATGGAAATTGCGCTGTATATGGATGTGACAACACAGAAAAGAGTCTGTTTTTACTGCCGACGGGAGAGCCCCTGAAGACGCAGTGGCTTAATTTTATTTACTCCAATAATATGCCGTCGAGTCTACCTAAGATGGTGTATGTTTGTCGGAAGCATTTTCCTGAGGAATGTTTCCACAACTTGGGACAGTACAGGGCAGGTTTTGCACATCAACTGTCACTGAAGCCTGGGTCCGTACCAAGCATCCCTGCCGCATCAGCAACAAACACCGAACAAGTAAGTGTATAACTGTTAAGCCGTTTTGCCGTGTTTTAAAATCGGTGCCACGTTAGCCTTGCAATGGCTACATTAGCTGTGCAGCTAACCGCTTCCTGCAGTTAGCCAGGTACTCTGCGCTACAAAACCAAAAAGCATGCAGCATGCTCTGTTAAACTGAGTTTAGTCTGGAAATTGACTGTAACTTATGAGCTTATGTTTTGCCGTGTTTTAAAATCGGTGCCACGTTAGCCTTGCAATGGCTACATTAGCTGTGCAGCTAACCGCTTCCTGCAGTTAGCCAGGTACTCTGCGCTACAAAACCAAAAAGCATGCAGCATGCTCTGTTATAATAGCCAATCAAAACAGTTTTTACAAAGATACCCACATTCATTTTTTTAACTCACTCGTTCATTTTATTTGTTTGTTTGTTCAGTAAAAACCGAAACATTTGTTGAATTTATTTTCTTTCCTCGCGTCGCACCTTAATGACATCAGCGCACGGTATTTTTCCCTTCGCGGTTTGTTCCTTCTCTCTCGCCATAGTAAGACACCCACATCCGCTTGTTCTGACCCACTGGAGGTAGCGTCACAGTGCTGTTAGCCAATCAGAGGTAACACATTTACATGTCATGAATATTAATGATAAGACCCACCCCCACCCTCTACCCTTCCCCGCCTCCTTCTTCTCATTAGCAAAACGACACACTGGGAAAAGCGCTGAAATGGGGCTTTCTCCCAGGAGGCTATATCTACGTGCCGAGGGTTCATTTCGAGAAAGGCTGCGGATATAACATCCGGAAACCTCCACGAGCCCGTTTAAAGCATCAACAAACCACCATGCCATGGGTCCTTTAAATACTTTAAAGTACAGTGGGTGGCATGGTGGTGTGGTGGTTAACACTGTCACCTCACAACAAGAAGGTTCTGGGTTTGAGCCCAGTGGCTGACGAGGACCTTTTTGTCTGGAGTTTGCATGTTCCCCCCCGTGTCTGCGTGGGTTTCCTCCGGGTGCTCCGGTTTCCCCCACAGTCCAAAGACATGCAGTTAGGTTAATATGGGGCAGCCATGGCCTAAGGTTGGGCTGAAGTGCCCTTGAGCAAGGGCGCCTCACCCACAACTGCTCCCCGGGTGCTATAACAAAGCTGCCCACTGCTCTGGGTATGTGTGTGTGCTCACTGCTTCAGTTGGGTGAAAAGCAAAGGTTAAATTTCACTGTGTGCTTGAGTGTACGTGTGACAAATAAAGGCTTCTTGACTTCTATGAAAATAATCAGTTTTTGCCTGATAACAGTAAGTCCACTTTGCCTTGGGGCACAAGAAATCTTCATTGATTATTTTCCTATAACAGCGTTCCCCATTTGTGTTTTATTCCTTAGACTCATTGAATGTCAGATTGCTTTACAAATTTTCTCACTTCCGAAAACCTCTCTTCTTTGATGTGTTGTCTAAATGAAAAACCGTATACGCAGAACCATGGCCTCACTTTCGTTTATAAATGCCCTGAGACCTCAAGAATGGCACAGGAATAATTTTAAGCGTTAACAATAAGTCTAATATAGTAATTTTTACGATTAAAGTGATTCATATAGGTAGCGGTCTGAGTGAATGACCTTGACATCTGTGTCACAGTAGGAAGTCTATCGGCCTCCTCGCCATTTCTGCTATACTAAAACACAGAGCTGACTGCAACTCCAATCCTCCATTTTGAGCTAATTTATCGCCATGCCACGTAGATGTGTTGCTGGCGGATGCAGCAACACAACAGAAGGTGGATTTACATTGCATTCATGGCCCAAGAATGTTCAAACTGCAAAGATTTGGGCGCGTTTTGCGAGAAGTTCACGGACACATTGGGCGCCTACGAAGTGGTCTCTCCTCTGCACATTTTACTGAAGACTCGTATGAGACCTCTGATCTGTTGAGGTGCGTTGGCTATAAGCCCGTATTGAAAGAGGGTGCAGTCCTAACAATTAAATAAAACTACAAGAAAAGGAAAGTAAGTTCAGTTGCTCCGGTTCTCCCGGAGTGTGAGCTGAGGGTTGTTGCTGAAACTCGGGATGGGACAGGACATATCGCTTGGGCAGTGACCTCTCTGCGGTTGTTGCTAAAACCAGTGACGTCCCGTCCCGGGTTTTAGTAATTCTCTGAGCCAAGCAGTAATGGCGGAGTACTCAGTATGGATAAAATGGAGAACAAGTGGACCAGCCGTCTGATTTCTCCACTGGATATGCTTGCCTCATCAGCAATATCTCGCCCTTATGTGGAAGAAGCGAATGAATGGAGAACTGAACAAATGACTGAAAGTCAGATTGTTTCAAAACGATCGGCCTTCAAGAAGCGAGAACACAGACGGGTAAGCTCCGACTCTCATTTGGATACAAAACAACAAAAACACCATTTGTTGTTTACCTGCGTTTAGATTAATGCATGTAACTTGTATTGTGTGTTTAAGTTACCGGTATAAGATTATTTAATTTGCTTCAGAATGTGATTGTCTCGGTTCATCTGATTATTTAATGAGCCTTTTACGGTTTATCAGTGAAAATGCATGCATGTACATGTATGTTGCATAAGCTACGTACTGTATAACACCTATCCTGTTTTAATGAGAGTCAACCCACAATCAATGAAGTCAAATCAGTCTTAGTTGAGCAAGTCGGTAACGGTATTTCTTACTTTCACCATAATTTTTTTTATTTATATGACTTTGGTTTATAGCTGTCAAAGGCCTCGGCCTTAAAACCGGTTACCGCTGTGACGTCACGCACTCGGCTGGCTGGCTCAGCGGGGCAGCTCGAATGCCAACTTTGCGGTCGATTTTAACTCTCAAAAATATATATTTTTTTCTTTTCTTCCCATTTATGCAGCATCCAAGAGTCAAGGATGGAGATACTATCCACTCAGAAATGTATTTAAAAATAAAGGTTCTGCGTATCTCCTTTAAGGTTATAACTGTGTCTAAAATGCTACTGCTCTTTCTTTGGGAAGTGAGCACATTTATTACTTTGTACGCTTAAAGATAAATTACTTTCAGTGACTTTGCTGTGGTGTCATCTGGCATGCTAGTTCTAGCTACTGCATATTATGCTAGCCTAATAAAACAGACCTTACAATAGGTATTATTTCTAGAGGAGAAAGCATCGTCAAATTTGAGTGGAAGAGGGCAACAGAAAAATGAACCCTGCCACGCATCTGTGTGAATGTCTTTCCTTCGTTGAACAAATCTACAAATGTAAACATGCAATTTGTGCATGGACTTTTATGTTTGATGTGAACTTCTCCTGACTTCAACATCTCCTGTTGTTTATAGGTAATGAATTTGGCCATCCGGAGTGGCTGGACTTTCCACGTGTTGGGAATAATGAGAGCTACCACTACGCACGTCGCCAGTTTAACCTCTTGGACATAGATTATCTGCGCTATCGCCAGCTGTACACCTTCGACCGGGACATGAACCGCACAGAGGACAAATATGGCTGGCTCGCTGCACCACCGGTGAGAAGCATATCCTCTTTATACCTCTGTCTGAGATGCATCATTTTATCTTTTTCCTTCCTTTTTATTTTGGTGCAAAAATATCCATACAGAAATTACAATATGTTAAGCATTATAACCTGTTCATTTATATTTCACGACATATCTGCAACATATTTTCTTTTCATATGACACAGTGCAATCATTTCTCTCACATTATTCATAAATCCTAGCTGTTCCTGGATTTCTCCTGCTCTCTCCCACTTGCTTGCTTTCTCACCATATAATTTTTTTTCTTTCACTGTATCACACCTTAGTCATTGACACCAGTGCACACGATACTCCATTCACATCTCTCAATGAAATCAATTTCATGGCCCAAACAAACCAGATGGCCTTTTAGTCATTTTATTTATTTCACTTCCATGTTCCTAACCCACCAAAACTGTGCGGCTTTTAGAAGCGTAACCCAGCACTGCATACAGAGAGCCACATTAAGTCATCAGCATTGCAAGATACACCAACTCAGGTCTCATCCTGTATTCCACCCCGGTGACTCGTTTTAGAGCAGTGCAAAAACGTGAAGACGAAAAAGAGGAAAAAGCGTGGCTTTCAGCTTTCAGTGGCTCACTCACTTCAGTCTTCAGTAATGGGATCATCCAAACAGAAAGCATGGCACTGAATAGGCAAGATTTAAGAGCAAGACCTTGGAATTGATTTGGTACCGCATCCCTGTATGATCCATGGTGCAGATTACAATGTCTGCACCTCATCTGGAGGATGTGACCTTGGGGCCTTTGGTGGAGTGCGGATAGTAACTGCTGCTGCTCAATGCATCAGCAAGGAAATGTGCCTTTTTTTCATTTTCAGACTTATAAACGACAGGTTCTTGTCATGGACAACATTAGATGGTGCACTAAGCAGTTATATCAAGGACCGTTTTACGAAAGCTTTATTCTACTCTGGTATAAAACCAGAACTACCTGCCACTGAGCCTCTCTCAAGACGTCAATGTGACCCCACTCTACATCTCTGATCATCACTTATTATCCTTCACCATCACCCTCCCTGTCCTGCCTAACATCAGCTATCAATCCCTCCCTACTCACCGAAACCTCCACTCTGTCTCTTCTTCCTCTATAGCTTCCTGCATCCTATTATCCCTTCCACACACTGAGCCCTTTTCCTCTCTACCATTGGACTTAGCCACCAACACTTTCCTCTCTTCACTCTCCTCATCCATGGACCTCCTCTGCCCTCTATCTTCTAAATCCAGGATGCTGTGTCACCCTGTTCGTTGGCTGTGTTGCGCAACAATCAGAGAAAATTAAGCGCAGCAGAGGGAAAGTAGAGGAAATCACAACTCGACGCAGATCTTGTCGCATACTGCACTCACTCTCCGAGTTCTCATATGATGTGACTTCTGCTATGAACACCTTTTATAAGGAAAAGCTGGAAGCTTCTGCACAAGATTCTAACAAGCTCCACAACATTTTTTTTTCTTAACTTTTAACACGCCAGCTCCCCCCACCATCCTCCGTGACTGCTGATAACTTTGCCACCATTTTGAGAGGATTGAAAAAATATGCCAGACCTTCACTCCTACCCCAAATCCTACACTACACATTCAGGATTCCCCTTCTCTTTCTCTCACACATTTTTATCCCCTGCTGGCTGAAAGGCCCGAAGGGGGATTATGTCGTGGCGATGTCCGTCCATCCGTCTGTCCGTCCATCCCAGGAAGGGTACTCGCCTTCTGAAATCAACTCTTCTCACAATTTTTGGAGGAATGTCACGAAACTTGACAGGATTCTTTGTTATATGTCGGTAATACGCATATTGCAATTTCATTCAGTTCAGTCGCATTTTACCGGCGTTATGGCCCTTGATTACCAAACTTGTACTTTGACAGTTTCATGAGGGTGTATTAAACACTTATAGTTGCCAGTGGGGAATATTGTGCTGTCAGAGCACTCTTGTTTATCTCTGAGAAGCTTCATTCCTGTAGAACTGTCATCAGTCCTCTCCTCTTCGAATTTTGAGCAGCATTTGACAGTCAACCACGAGACTCTCTTGTCCATCCTCACGAGTCTTGGAATTTGTGGCACAGCATGGGAATGGTTTGCTTCCTACCCAGAGTTATGGTCATTTCAGGTGACATGTAGGGTTCCACATTTGCTCATTACAGACTCTCTACTGTTGTCCCATAAGGCTCTGTACTTGGTCGTCTTCTGTTCTCCCTCCGTATTTGGTCCCTTGGTGAGGTCATATCCTCACATGGTTTTCATACTACTGCTATCTGGATGGCAATCAACTTACCCTCCCCTCGTGCTTCTGCTCGGATCTCAGCATGTCTGGGAGACATCTCATCATGGGTGGTATCTTATCAACTGAAATTTAATCCCAGCAAAACTGAACTGATTTTTATTCTAGGAGATGCTCAGGATCTTGTCATCTCCCTGCATAACTCTCAAATCTCACCATCTGTCACTGCTCGCAACCTTGGTGTAACTACGAACAATCAACCGTCCTTCTCCTCTTACGTTGTTAAACTGATATGCTTATGCCAATTCCTCCTTGATAACATCTGAAGGATTCTTACATTTCTATCTACAGGTGCTTGTTCAGTCCCTTGTCATTTCAAGACTGGACGACTGCAACTTGGTCCTGGCAGGTCTGCCTCTGGATGACATTCAGCCTCTTCAACTGATCCATAATGCAGCTGCATGACTTGTTTTCAAAGTTTCCAAGTTCTCACACAACACCCTATTGCTATGCTTCCTGTATCTTCCTGCATCAGATTTAAAACACGGATGCTTGCCTGCAAAGCCAAAAGCAGACCAGCACCCATCTACCTTGAAGCACTACTGGGCAGCACAGTGGTGTAGTGATTAGCACTGTCTCCTCACAGCAAGAAGGTTCTGGGTTCGAGCCCAGTGGCTGATGGGGGTCTTTCTATGTGGAGTTTGAATGTTCTCCCCATGTCTGCGTGGGTTTCCTCCAGGTGCTCCGGTTTCCCCCACAGTCCAAAGACATGCAGTTAGGTTAACATGGGGTGGCCTTGGGCTGAAGTGCCCTTGAGCAAGGCACCTAACTGCCAACTGCTCCCTGGGTGCTGTTAGCATAGCTGCCCACTGCTCTGGGTGTGCGTGTGTGCTCATTGCTCACTTGTGTGTGTGCATGCATGTGTTCACTGCTTCAGATGGGTTAGATGCAGAGGACAAATTGTGCATGTGACAAATAAAGGTTTCTTCTTCTCCTCCACCACATTCCCTCCAATCCTCAAGCACTGCTTAGTTGGACCCACGATCTCAGTGTACAAGGAAGGTATCCATCAAGGCTGTTCTCTGTTCTGTATCTATCTGGCTTCCTACAACAACTAAAGGCCTACCTCTTTATGGAAAAAAAAAAGCTTTAAAAAATTAGCACTTGGGTATGAAAAAAATCTTGTGCTGTCTTGTGTGTTTACATATAATACTAACACCCCCCCCCCCCCCCAACAGGGTTTTTAGACTCTTAGTCCTTGACCTAGTAAACCACTATGAGGATTTATTTATTGATGGAGACTTCAAAGCACGTTTGTAAGTTGAATAAGGGCGTCTGCCAAATGCCATATGTAAATGAGCATCCCATTGAAATTATTGCCCCACTTTGCAGCTCCCAAAAAATGCACAATACGGCCTGTCGGTGAAGTCGGCTAAACTGATTTGCACAGCAGATCAAGCATGGTGATATACTGCACGTATTCTGAGGCCATGTTTGTCATAGGTTGGTAAAATTGATACAAAGATCCGTACTGATTGTATTAGTATTATTTAATCAGAATGGGTTAAAATTGGAGATGTATCTAAATGGCAGACACAATAAACCAGTGTCTGTATTTACAAATTTGCGTTCTTGCCTCACAGCAAGAAGGTTCTGGGTTCGAACCCAGTGGCCGGCGAGGGCCTTTCTGTGCGGAGTTTGCATGTTCTCCCCGTGTCTGCGTGGGTTTCCTCCGGGTGCTCCGGTTTCCCCCACAGTCCAAAGACATGCAGGTTAGGTTAACGTGGGGTGGCCTTGGGCTGAGGTGCCCTTGAGCAAGGTACCTAACCCCTGACTGTTCCCCGGGTGCTCTGGTGTGGCTGCCCACTGCTCTGAGTGTGTGTGTGCGTGTGTTCACTGCTTCAGATGGGTTAAATGCAGAGGATGAATTTCACTGTGCTTGAAGTGTGCATGTGACAAATAAAGGTTTCTTCTTCTTACGCACACATGGTAAAGATTTAATACAGAAATTGCACACATCAAATTTCAGACCTTAGATGTAATTACAGACTTAAAGTGATGTTCAGAAATTGCACAACTACGCTCACAGGGTGGAGTTTAAGTAAACAGAGGCATATCTCAGTTACAGTATGATTCTGTCATTGGATTTAATTCCATTTTACTTGTGCAATATTCAGTTAAGCTAAACGCAGCTTAATTTATCCAGGGCAAATGTTTGACAATTTGATGTTACCACAATATATCACTATAAAGTGTATGTTT
The DNA here is from genome assembly GCF_027579695.1 of Neoarius graeffei. NCBI lineage: Eukaryota > Metazoa > Chordata > Actinopteri > Siluriformes > Ariidae > Neoarius > Neoarius graeffei. The sequence goes on along the minus strand of NC_083585.1, from coordinate 39,214,175 downwards.
TGTGTTGTAAATGCACTTAATAAAACTGTTACTATGGAAGGCCAATATTACATCTATAAATGTGACTAATTAATTAATAGTAGGCAGCACAGTGGTGCAGTGGTTAGCACTGTTGCCTCACAGCAAGAAAGTTCTGGGTTTGAACCTTGTGGATGACAGAGGCCTTTCTGTATGGCTTATGGATGTTCTCCTTGTGCCTGTATGGGTTTCCTCTGGGTGCTCCAGTTTCCTCTCTCAGGCTACATCCACAGGACAACGGCAACGAGATTTTTTTTTTTTAAATATCGCGTCCACATGGGCAACGGATCAGTAAAATTTCAGGTTCATATGGCAACGCAACGCTTGCTGAAAACGATGCAATACACATGCCACACCACTACGTGCGCTGTAAGACGGTCCCATCGGAGACACCAGAACAATAGAAGAAGTAGACGCATGCGCATAAACCCCTTCTTCTGTAGCATTAGCCACATAAAGTTGTGATTATTAATAAGTAGCGTAAAACGAAAGACGCGGAAAGAGGAATGAATGGGGTAGATGGAAGCCGGTACGCCAACATTCTGATATCCTCCAGAATTCTTTAATGGTCCGGAATAAATTGAATGCTACACGTTGATGGATTACTTTGTTCTTCTATGCCCTTTTTGAGGAATGTATTGTTGGACTTAAACCAACATCTGAAGAGGTGAGATCGCTCCTTTTTTTTTTTTTTTTTCCTATTTTTGCTGGTGGGATTGTTTTTGTTTTTGGAAAGTGCACGGGCGGTGCGCGGTTTGGTACTGCTTCCGCAGTGTTTGGACTAAAGACTCTGCCCTAAGGGCTATTCTCTCTCTCTCTCTCTCTCTCTCTCTCTCTCTCTCTCTCTTTGCACCATTACACAATAAATATTCACAATGAAAATATTTTGTAAGCGCGTTTCATGAACCAAGTTATAGGATTTGTTGACAACTCGCATCGAGTTCGTTACACTTCTATCCGGCGTGAAGCACTGACAGTCATGTGGTTGTGACGTCATCATAAACAAATCCGTTCTACTCATCCAGACGACTTCGCAACGGTGCCGTTGCCAGATTTTTCCACTCTGGGACCCGTTCTCAAAAGATTTCGTTTTGGGGCACCCAAAACGCCGGTGCCGTGTGGACTCCAGGCCGAAACGATAAACAATTTTATCAGATTCACCTGAATCCGTTGCCGTGTGGACAGGGCCTCAGTCCAAAAACATGCAGATGAGGTCAACTGGCTGATCTAAATTGCTCATAGGTGTGAATGTGAGATTGAATGGTTGTCTGCCTCTGTTTTAGCCCTGTGATAGATTGGCGACTGTTGTGGAAGTCTGAACCTCAAAAGTATACTTGCATGAAAAAAGTTACCTTTAAAGCACCTTTATTGTGTAAAAACAACGCCAGCACTAAGTGAGTCCGGATTGCGCCGAATTCTTAAACTAATACCAATAATTTTAAACTCTGTCCCGCTATAAGTGACCACCCCTAGAACCGCCTCAAAACAAAATACACAATGGCGGCTCCTATTAAAATCATTGTAAAAGAACTTTTCTTTGTTTAAACACGGACTTCTGATTGGCTGCCCAATGCAGGCTTCCTGTTGGCTAAAGCATAACTTCCACTGAATTTGAAATAAAACAGACCCACTCGTAACTCCCACCATATGACATTTTAAGGTTTTAACTCCACAATAGCGAGTCTGTGTTTTAATAGAGTTAAGTGTTTCTACATTGATAACAATCAGTGGTAAATAAAACACAATGTGGTTACGCACAAGATCCTCCAAATCTTTGAACTCATAAATTGTTCCTTGGCTCAGCTTAATGGAGCCAAGTGACAGAAAAACCCCAAAGTATATGATCATAAATTCAGGTTAAGTAATACTCCATAATTTCTCAAAAATCTTAGAAAAATATTTGTCGCAGGCTAATGCAACTTTGTGGCTCACAAAAGCACATTCCACAGTTTGACCTGTGGAATGCCAGCTTCCCCTACGACCCTGAAGGATTTTTATTTTATTTATTTAACCAGGTTAGTCCCATTGAGATCAATGATCTCTTTTACAAGGGAAACCTGGCCAAGACAGCAGCAGCACAGTTACAATAAAATAATCAGGCAGCACATAAATTAACTACATTAAAACTTGGTCATATAAAACACTTGCACACAGGCAGCCTGGACTCCAAAGTTTTTACTAGTGCTTTAAATTCGGTCAAGGGTACAAAGTTTTGAAGTTGAAGTTCAGATTGTAAATTGTTCCAAGCATCAGGTGCCGAAAACCTAAAAGCTTGCCTTCCCAATTCAGTTCTTACTTTGGGAATAACAAATTGCAAAATATCCATAGAGCGAACATTGTGACGACCTTGTTTCCAAGGATAAGTGGTATGGATGGATGGATGGATGGATGGATGGACGGACGCACGCATGCACGGATGGATGGATGGATGGATGGATGGATGGATGGATGGATAATAAATAGTATTGTCACTTTAAAGTCAATGAAAAGTTGTTTTGGGGGGGGGGGGGGGGGTTTCTTCTCCACACTGGGAACATTTTAAGAGACTATCTTAAACAGGCACATTGCTAATCTCAAAGAGCAAATTTGTTGTGGATAGAGTTATTAAATTACATTACAGGCATTTGGCAGACACTCTTATCCAGAACATCATACAATAAGTTTAACAATTTTTTACCTAATCTGCATGTCTTTTGAAGTGGGAGGAAACCCACACAGACTCGGGGAGAACATGCAAACTCCACACAGAAAGGCCCCCGTCGGCCATGAGGTTCGAACACGGAGCCTTCTTGCTGTGAGGTGACAGTGCTAACCACTACACCAGTACAAATTAAAGTAAGCTGTAAGCATAACACATGAATGCTCTGTCAGTTTATCCTTCAAACTATGCTCATATTTCTAAACAGGAGATCACATCAATTAACAAACACATTGGCTTTATTTCATTATACCCCTGCTCCGGAGGGGGGGGGGGGGGGGGGGTATACTGGTTTACCTCTGTCCGTCCGTCCGTATCTCCATATTTCTGTCCATCTGAAACGCCCTTTTTCTCAGCAACCACAAATCATAGCCACTTGGTACCGAGCTTCAGCTTGGGGTTCTATACCGTGTGTACCGTTTTCAGGTCTATCGCACATCGACTTCCTGTTTACCGACTGAATGTATTTACGAAACATGTAGCATGGATTTACAAAATTTTTGTAACACTTTTCTCAGCAACTACAAATCACAGCTGCTTGATATTTGGTGCTGAGCTTCAGCTTGGGGTTCTATACCATGTATACCGTTTTCAGGTCTATCGCACATCGACTTCCTGTTTACCGACTGAATGTATTTACGAAACATATAGAGTGGATTTTGATGCTATTTCAAGAAGTAAAATGCTGTTTCAAAATGACAGTTTACCAGGATGCTATTTGAAATCCCTGGGGAGAGACACTGCTCTTTACTTACTTGTTTCAGGGTTCATTATTTGTTGAAATCAACATTCATAATAAGTGTCCTATTCCTTCGAGTGCTTGCATTCTTATATAAGCGAGAGCGCGGGGATACATAAGTGAGCAGTAGCTCATAGTTGATCTTGTTTATTCAACAATTCGAAATAGCAAATTAAAGGCATTATAAAATTGCCTATATCCCACATGCGCGCGCACACACACACACATACACATACAGAGCAATTCCATGATCTGTATTTTGCTTCTTATAGCTACATTAAGTTGTATGCAGAATTAACTGTCAAGGTAAAATGGCTATAAAAATTAAAATGAAAATTTTAGGATGTGCTGGATCAAGTAATGAGGGTGGAAGCCATGTTGTTAAACTTAAACCAAACCAAATTCATGCAGCAAGCTACAGTGTATTACATTTAACAAGAAGGCAGGGGAAATACACTATTTCCTACTTAAGTCAGTATTTTTTATTCCTGATTTTTTGGGGGCTTCAGGGCAAGTACTGTGTGTATTACGGTGGTGGTTTAAAAATCCCATTTTGGACACCACTTCTCAAAAATAATCTGGTAACCTCGGCAGCATGAATTACATGCAAGTGATTTGAATAATCTGAAATTAGAGCCCCAAAAAAATCAACTTAAGCAGTTGTGTAAACCAACACTGAATACTCCTAACTTTCCATGTGTAAATATGGATGTAATTTTTAGACTTAAAATCACTGATATAGGTAACTAACTCCGAATAAGGCCCATAATGAATATTTTAGTAGCCTTATAGACATATTCCAAACAGTGCTGCAGCCAGAAGTGTTGTGAATAATTAGTGAAAGAGAAAGCAGCCATGAGCATAAACAAGCATAAAGCATCTGCACTAGACAGGTTATTGTATTCAAGCAAAAGACTCTGGGTAGCAAAGTAGTAGTTTGCAATTTTTTTTTTATCCTATGCTGAATTTTAAGGCAAATTGTACTTTCAGTAAAAAAGAAAAAAAATCCATGCAATAGCTTTATTTTACGAGGATCTCATGCAAACTTGGATGAAGTGATACTTAAAACTAGACGGCCTTTCGATTTCATAAAATTGGTGAGATTTAGTTCCCTTTGAACTTTGGTCATTGTGATATATGTTTATTTCTGTAATGTATAAAAAAACAGGCTATTCTGGGGGTGAAAAGTTATTTAATTTGAGGGGATTCCCGAGCAAATAATGTGCGTGAAATCACTCATTTCACGCAGTCAAGCAGACAGAGGAAGTCCAGTGTGTGCATGTGCAGGTTTACCTGCATCTCTCCCCCTTTTGGGTTTTACGGCAGCTGGCATCCACAGTGTTGCATTACTGCCATCTACAGGTTTACCTTGACCGTGCACTGACAGTTACATCATTCTGTCGCTAAACGAAATGCTGATCACACCAAGGTGCTCGCTGACCGCCGATATTTATTAATTTGGTCCTGCGTTTCCTTCACAACATAACGTCTTTTCTTCTCGCGTTCCGTTACTGTAGTCGGTCTTTCCAGTTTCATTCGCATCCTCCATTTTTCTCTCCTGTTTCAAATTTGCCTTGCGTGAACGGGAAAAGCCCACCATGTTGATGCATGACATCGTATCTTGTATTGGTTCATGGTGAAGCAAGACAAAATACCGGAGAATTTAGGGCCATGTGGCCCTAAATTCATTTATTGTTCCATTTTTAAAAAACTCATAAAATTGGAAGTCTGTGATTCGAATTCTGTAGCTTTCAGTCCACTTAACAAAAATAACTGGGTGTCAGGGAAAATTATTTTTATAACCTACACTTGAAAAATCTGAAAGGTAGTCTACCTTTAATGTTCTTCAACAGCTTCTTCCCTGCCACAGTCAGACTGATGGCAAAACAAAATTATTGAATAAGCGTAACAATAACCATTACTACCTCACTTCACTTGTCATATGCAATATGTGATATACTATTATCTGTGAAACAAGATTATGTCATATACCCTTTGATAAATGTGCAGTATTTTAACTGTGCAATATCCCCACGTAACTTTCATTCCCCTCCCAAAATGTTCAATATTTCCATATAACTTTCCCCTCTTTGAATAATCCAGGAACAGCACTCAGGACTAGCCTTTTATTTTATTAATGTTATTTAACATTTGCCCTCTCCTTCTGTTTAATACTTGTATTTAAAATTTTGAGCATATAAATTTTTTCTCCCCCCCCCCAACGTATTGTATAGTGTTTCTATATTTTTATTATAGTGTTTTTATTTTCTAATCTGTTGACTGAGAGAGCCCTGCACAAAAATTCCAATGTGTCTGAACTGTTGGTTTATGCACAAATGGCAAATAAAAAAAAACCTTGAACCTTAATAGTGGAGGGTTTAAATGTATTAATGGAGATCTGAAGTTGTAACAGTTTAGCTAATGTTGCCACGGCTTCTCTGTGGGACTTTTGGGACTTGTTTCTAAAAGATTCATTCATTCAACGAAAGTGCCAAGCAGGCTAATTCATTAAATCTGTTTAATCTAGGGAAGAAAAAAAACAAACAAACAAGAGAACGTGCCTCCTGAATTAAATCTGGACATTAAGGTCGAAGCTGTTAACTTATTTTCACAGTGACAAGAAAAGGTCCATAGAGAGACTTTTAAAGCTTGAGTGAATGTTCATTTCTGCAAGTCATTTTGTGCTAAGTGGGCGACACGGTGGTGTAGTGGTTAGCACTGTCGCCTCACAGCAAGAAGGTCCGGGTTTGAGCCCCGTGGCCGGCGAGGGCCTTTCTGTGTGGAGTTTGCATGTTCTCCCCGTGTCCGCGTGGGTTTCCTCCGGGTGCTCCGGTTTCCCCCACAGTCCAAAGACATGCAGGTTAGGTTAACTGGTGACTCTAAATTGACCGTAGGTGTGAATGTGAGTGTGAATGGTTGTCTGTGTCTATGTGTCAGCCCTGTGATGACCTGGTGACTTGTCCAGGGTGTACCCCGCCTTTCGCCCGTAGTCAGCTGGGATAGGCTCCAGCTTGCCTGCGACCCTGTAGAACAGGATAAAGCGGCTAGAGATAATGAGATGAGATTTTGTGCTAAGCCTTAGAAAATAACTATTAAAAATCTGATTTGAGGGGCGGCACGGTGGTGTAGTGGTTAGCGCTGTTGCCTCACAGCAAGAAGGTCCTGGGTTCGAGCCCCGGGGCCGGCGAGGGCCTTTCTGTGTGGAGTTTGCATGTTCTCCCCGTGTCCGCGTGGGTTTCCTCCGGGTGCTCCGGTTTCCCCCACAGTCCAAAGACATGCAGGTTAGGTTAACTGGTGGCTCTAAATTGACCGTAGGTGTGAATGTGAGTGTGAATGGTTGTCTGTGTCTATGTGTCAGCCCTGTGATGACCTGGCGACTTATCCAGGGTGTACCCCGCCTTTCACCCGTAGTCAGCTGGGATAGGCTCCAGCTTGCCTGTGACCCTGTAGAAGGATAAAGCGGCTAGAGATAATGAGATGAGATGAGATGAATCTGATTTGATTTAATGAGTCTTGGGCATTTTGGTGACCTATGTAACATATATTATAATAATTAGGCTTTATAATATCTACTATATGATTATGAAACCTTCCCTGGTGCAGTAGATAGGAGTGAATTGTAGTAAAGTAATTGAGTCACTGCTGATCAGATATAATCAGTTCCGCTGCACTAGTTCTCTGTCCATGTGGTCGCTCTTCACACCGTTGCACACAGGGTTTTAACACGTTGCTCCATCTTTGGTGTCTACAGACTACAGTCCTAATTCATTCCTCATGTTGTGGCTTTTTTAGACTCTGCCAGATACTGATGGAAGTTACTGGAATCTTTATTTCAGAATGTGACAAAAGTAATATTGGGCAGGATTTAGGGACGAGACGCTTATCTGAAGTTCTGAAAGAAAGGATAGATATCCAGCAGACTTTGGTTTGGAAAGGGCTGTTTGCTGGACACCTTGAAGATGACATCTAGAAGACTTGAAAAGGCCAGAGCACTGCTGCTAGGTCTTATTCATGCCTTGATAGAATCACACATGCACTCCCACCATGATGTAAACAAGGCAATCGGAATGTGACTCAGTCACTCTCGCTGTCTTCTGCACATCCCTGACTTGCACACGTGACGCACCAGAATAACCTTTAGTTTTGTTGAATTTAAGAAACATTCAAACTTTTCAGCACTGCTTCTCTTCACACATCCAGGTGGTTTTCTTTTCTAGGGAAGACATGCAAGACAAAGTAAACTTTTTTCCTTGTTTTACAGATAGGGTATGTTATGCCGCTTTTCCACTACAAACGCGGCTGAGCCGTGCCGTGCTGAGTCGAGCTGAGTGGGGCTGTTGGAGTTGCATTTCGACTACAACCGCGCTGAACCGTGCTGGCTGGAAGTGGGTGGACACATTGGGTGGAGTTAGCGAAAGTGGGTGGACGTCACGTGATGTCGTTAAGCAGCACAAACAGTGACATCAGTGATCTTTTAAGCGGTAGTCTCACGACCCGGATAGTAAACAATAAACATGGAGGACATGGAGTCGTTAGTGTTGCTGGTCTTGGTGCTGTGGCTTGTTGTCACCGACAACGCCAACAGATACTTACTGGCAAGAGCGTATAGATGAGGCGAGGCGCATAAGGCTTCAGAAATTCTCGTAATTCGTAATTATTCTTCTTCCGGGTTTGCGGTGTTTACAGATCCCAGCGTGCTCGCGGGGCGTGTGTGGGCATGTGAGGACACTCCTCCTCACCAATCAGTGCACAGGGGAGTGTCTGCTCACGCCCCCAGCCTCACTCGGCACGGTTTGGCTCGCTTCAGCCCCACTCCAAAACGGTGCGAGTTTTAGGGGCTAAGCAGGGCTGAAGCGAGCCGAGTCGTGCTGTTTTTTGGTAGTCGAAACGCGAGCCGTGTCGGGCTGAAGCGAGCTGAAGTGAGCTGAAAAAGGGTAGTGGAAAAGGGCCATTAGAAAAGCAAGCAATACTGTAGCTTCATTACTATAATAGGAGACGTGATTAATAATGGGACGTCCAGTGTTACAGAATGATCCCCTAATAATCCACTGGATCACTGAACATCATGGTCATTCTTCTAAAATCAGATATTGTTAGCTCATCTGTACAACAGCTTTTCCGTTTCTGGTTGAGAGTACGCCGTGTGCGTTCTGGCTGCCGCTTCTCACCGGAGCTTTTTATTTTATTTTCTCTTTTGTTTTTCTTTTTTGTGTTTGTGTAGTTTGATGTTTGTTTGAGTGTTTTTGTCTGCCGGTTGCGGTGTAGCTCCGGACCCAGTTTTGGGCGTCGGTTCCTTCCAGGCCTTGGTTCGCCATGGGTGATGCCTGTGCTCCTCGCTATGGACTGCAGTGAGCTTGTTGCTCATTTTAACATTGTGGTTGTCCAGCGCTCTGTGCAGCAGTGCTTTAGTGCTTGGCGTGATGCTCTGAGCGATGTTGCTGGGTGGCAGCTGTGCAGGCGGTTTGGGACATACCAGCGCTCTGTGTGGCGGTGCATCTGTGCTCACTTTGTGGATCCATGGCATAGTGTTCCGAGTGATCTTGCCCGCTGGCGGCTGAGCTGGCGGTGTGGGACTTGTTTTTGTGCGCCTTTTGGTGGGACTGTGGCTGTTACACCACTGGAATGACATCCTGACCTTTATTTGATGGACTCCCCCCCCCCCCCCCCCCCCCCCCCCCAATTGTAATGCGACAATAATAAATTGAGATTATTATTATTATCTCATCTCATCTCATCTCACAAGTCGCCAGGTCATCACAGGGCTGACACACAGACACCCATTCACACTCACATTCACACCTACGGTCAATTTAGAGTCACCAGTTAACCTAACCTGCATGTCTTTGGACTGTGGGGGAAACCGGAGCACCCGGAGGAAACCCACGCGGACACGGGGAGAACATGCAAACTCCGCACAGAAAGGCCCTCGCTGGCCCCGGGGCTCGAACCCGGACCTTCTTGCTGTGAGGCGACAGCGCTAACCACTACACCACCGTGCTGCCTATTATTATTATTATTATTATTATTATGAGCTGTTGCCTTGGCGTGGCGTCCGTCGTCCACCATTCAGTTAAATCGCATCTCCCCGTCAATTCTCCACGGATTTCCGTTCCGATTGTTTTGTTTGAAAGAACTCATTCTGCACAAAACGTGATCGTTGTTTTGTCAAATTTTTTGCTAACGAGTTACTAATTAGGCCAAATTAACAAATTTTCCAGGCCTCTCACTAGAATTGTATCTCCTCTCTCATTTCTCATCCGATTCCAGTTTTGATCGATGTTTTGGGTCGATCTTCCGTTGAGGAACAAAACTTGGTCATTTGTTTGTTAATTTTCCTCTTGTAAACAATTTGTTGTTTACAACTTTGTTTATTTTCAGTTAAATTGTATCTCCTCCTTCAGTTCTCAATGGATTTCAGTTCTGATTGTTTCGTTTGAAAGAACTGGACCTTCTGCACAACACTTGGTCATTGTATTGTCAAATTTTTGCGAACGAACTGCTCATTAGGTCACCTTAACGAATTTTAGGACTTCTCATTAGAATTGTATCTCCTCTCGCAGTTCTCACCCGATTTCAGTTCTGATCGATGTTTTGGGTGGATCTTCCCTTGAGGAACAAAACATGGTCGTTTGTTTCTTGATTTTCTTGTTGTAAACAATTTGTTTGCAACTTTGTTTATTTTCAGTGAAATCGTGTCTCCTGCTAGCCTGGGCCCGCCCATCCTAAGCGTGACGCAACACGAGGGCCTGTTGCGAGCTTAGTCTGGCAAGGCAAGCTATCTCCAGCTCTTCCAAGCTCCCGAAAAATCGGGAGCCAATCAACTTTGAGCATCTCCAACGGCCCTGGGTAGAGGCATGTTCAAGGCACTGACGTAGTAGAACTGCCGACCGGAAGCCATAGATTGTTTACAGAATCTATGCCGAAGCGCTTCATTCACGCTTCCGCATCTATTACGCATAGATGCTGTATTGAAAGCATTCAACGGGAAGTTCTCATTGAAAACGGAGCAAAGAGCAGCCCTGGAGGTATTTATTGAAAGGAAGGACGTTTTCACCTTGCTCCCGACCGGCTTCGGTAAGAGTTTAATCTACCAGTTAGCCCCGTCGCGTCGCATACGTCAGAGGAAAGAGTGATGTGATTGGTTTAAGCTTCGTCACAGCCTTTTCTGGCTTCGACCAGTAGCAAACTGAGGCATTTCAGGGAGGCGGGTCAACCACGCGCTCTGGGAAACGGTTGGGCTTAATGTCTTGGCCAGACCAATAGCTCGGAGAGCTTTGAAGTCGCGTTAGCCAGGCTAGTCTCCTGCCTCAGTTCTCAATGGATTTCAGTTCTGGGTTTTTTTTTTATTTGAAAGAACTAGACCTTCTGCACAAATCTTGGTCATTGTATTGGCAATTCTTTGCTAATGAATCAGTAATTAGGTCACCTTAACAAATTTTCTTCCGACTAGAGTTGTATCTCCCTCTCTCATTTATCAAGCAAATTCAGTTCTGATTGATGTTTTGGTTCGATCTTCCCTTGGGGAACAAAATGTAGTCCTTTGTTGATTTTCCTATTGTAAACAATTTGTCGTGGAGCTTGATCCTCTCTCACGTCGTCACATTTCAGTTCCGTTTGATATTTGAGAGTTATGGTTGTTTTGATGGCAGGCCAGATGGGCTACTACGCCCTTGATGTTCTGTATTTTTAATCTGCTTTGTGAAGCACGCCATGAAAACAATCCTGATGCATTTTATTTCGTCTGTTTTAACAGGAAAAATCTTACCAAGTTCCCAAAATGAAAGTACATACCTTTTCAGCTTCCTGGTGTTCTATATCAGGGAAACCAGGAAAAGAAATGGATGTTTTAAGAAAAAAAAATTGAGTTTGTTAATTAATTAATTAATTATCAAGGCATTCTCCGTGTGAGCATTTAGTGCATTTAGATTGAAACGTTTAAACGTCTTTAGGCAGACTGACTGTTTTCGCCACCATGTTTGTTAAACTGGCTTCTTATGCAACATGAGTTTTGCAGGAAGATAGCCAAGGCAAGGTTAGAAGGTAAACAAAAATAAAAATGAAATACAATCATTTCCACATCTTTTTTTGGTGAAATGTATTTATGGTTTCTTAAAGTTGAGGTGTCAAACTCTTATAGGCAGAAAACAACACCACCAACAACAAAAAGTTTTGTTTGTTTGTGGGTTTTTTTTTTTTAAAGATTTCGTCCATAGTAACCCCCCAAAATTTGGCAACTAAACTGTTTTTCTATGTTAATTAGGTCATTTAGTGTTTATGGATGTTACCATACTGTTTTACTACCGCACTAGTATGTTGTGTGTGCTGTACTTCCCCATTTGTCTGATTTATGTTTCTGTTTTCTCCATTTCTCTAGGCACATGTCAGCACAAAGCATGAGGGTGACAAAGTGATAGTCTTTGAGAGAGCCAACCTCATTTCATCTTCAACTTCCACCCTACCAACAGCTACAGTGACTACCGAGTGGCAGTGGGACCACCAGGAAAGTATCCTTAATCAGCTTTCAGTGCAGTTAATGCATAATTTGTCGTTCAAATGTTTTACCCTTAAAGGTAAAAAACAAACCACGTTTTACAATTCACGCTCTTGAATTGCAGATCTCAAAAAGTCTTCCAACTTTGGATCTGGGGAGGGGGGGAAGCTTCCCAAGCTTTTCTGTGTTCTGTCTAGGAATGCTGTAGATTTGCATTTAGCACAAGTGGCAGAGACTCTTTGCGCCTCCGCTCGCTGTCAGAGCCTAAAGGAGATCCTGCTACTAGAAATGACATGGAAGAAATGCAAAGAGCACAAAGGCCACATTCAATAGCTGTAATTATAGCAACGAGGGGAAAACACACGTGCGCGCACACGTGCTGGGAACTTCACAGAGCCTTGCAGTGATTTTGTATTTGCACGCATGTGTGCAAGGTAACACATGCCACCATGCGCTTGGTGACACAGTGCCATAAAGGTGACCAAGAACAGTGGATCCAATTAGAGCAGAAGACAGATGAAAGTGACACTCTGACTCGGAGGAGGTAAACAAAACCAGTCCAACAAGGGCAGAGTGCTTTTTCATTAAACCCTAGCCCACACACACACACACACACACACACACACACACACACACACACACACCTATATTAGAGAGTGCCAAGCGGAGTCTTGTAGTTTTGTGTCTCTGGATTGATTTCAAAAGTGCACATGTAGGCGGAAAGGCTCATTGGTGTTGCCACAAAAAAGGAAGAGGTGCTAGATAGATGGAATCTGCTGATATTGGCTATTACCGTCAGAAGAGTATCTCTCACACACACACACACATACACACACACTACAGAACCCAGGCATCAGTTTGGACCTTGAAATACGTGTTGTCAGTGAAAGCTTTGATTTTTGGGTCTCTAGCCAGTGTTGTAGTCGAGTCACTAAAACTCGAGTCCCCAGTGTTTAAGTCCAAGCCATTAAAGTAAATTTCAAGTCGAGTCCACTATTTATCCGAGTCAAATCCGACACAAATGAGACACGCGCGCACACACTCCAAAACACATTGGAATTACCATGGAAATGTTTACAAGCCGTGGCAGCACGGTGGTGTAGTGGTTAGCACTGTCGCCTCACGGCAAGAAGGTCCGGGTTCGAGCCCCGTGGCCGGCGAGGGCCTTTCTGTGCGGAGTTTGCATGTTCTCCCTGTGGGTTTCCTCCGGGTGCTCCGGTTTCCCCCACAGTCCAAAGACATGCAGGTTAGGTTAACTGGTGACTCTAAATTGAGCGTAGGTGTGAATGTGAGTGTGAATGGTTGTCTGTGTCTATGTGTCAGCCCTGTGATGACCTGGCGACTTGTCCAGGGTGTACCCCGCCTTTCGCCCGTAGTCAGCTGGGATAGGCTCCAGCTTGCCTGCGACCCTGTAGAACAGGATAAAGCGGCTACAGATAATGAGATGAGATGAGTTACACCTTAACAAACCCTAAACATGAACATTGCTCGGTTTGACACATTTATTTATGTGACAGATGAAAGATGCATACTAAGGGTGCAAATGACAAACCTGTAATGGTACTGATGTAGTTTTTTAGGCTAACATTTTACAAACTAGCCCTAAGAGTTTTCAATTCCACCATGCAATCTCATGAAACTCCCCCTGGTGCCTTCTAGTGAGATAAACACTGTTCTTGGTTGTCAGACTTCCTCTCTAAACATATAAATAAATAAGTAAGATAGTTTGAGATGAAAAATGTGTGAGGTTTTTTCCCCCCTGAGTTAAGCTCACCAATATAAAGAGTCGCCATTAAAATTCTGTCAACATCAGCGTTTGACAGCCTCTCAAACGCCTGTGCTTTATTTTTTTGTATTTCTCTCCTCCTTCTCTGTTTTTTTTTCTTCCCTCTTGCCTTGCCTTCTCTCAATGGCACATTCTTGTGGTCTTTAATCCATCCAGCTGATTGGAGACTCCTAATTCCCAGTAGGGTTCGTCAGGCTGCTGTGCTAGTGTTGGGTCATTTGTCTTTTATTATCTGTCAGGCACATTTACCTGTATGCCACTCCAAATAATTCAGCCATATCAGCAACCAGGCCCCCAGGCAAAAATAAATAAATAAATAGCAACATGTTTTACATCAGGAAACAGTTGTCTGACTGTTTTATGGACTATGTAATACATTTGATTAACATCGGTATTTTGTGTACGTGTGTGTGTGTGTGTGTGTGTGTTTTAGGAAGCTGTTGTGAGTAATATGATTGTTCAAGTTTGTAAGCCTGTATGAAGGAACGCTTTATTTGGAGTTTATCTACATTGAGCACTCATAACACATTCACAAGCACTGCGTAAATCTTCCATGAAGCGGTGCTGAAGGATTTGTCGGAGGTGACATTGAAGATTTTAAGTAGCAGTTCACTTTGTTTTTCTACAAAAAGAGAATCGAGAAGAACCATTTAAGTCTAATTATGTGTAAACAATTTTAAATTAGTGTATCTGTAATGTGTTTACTCAGATCATGCAAAAAAAAAACTAGACTGCATTTCCGCAGAGAAAATGCAAAGTGTGCTTGCTGAGCTGTAGCAGAACAGCTAGCATGCTAAAAGCTAGCATGCCAACATGCTAATGCCAACATGCTAACAACTAGCATGTTAACAGTTAGCATACTAACATGCTAAAAGCTAGCATGTTAACATGTTAATGCTAACATGCTAATAGCTAACATGCTAACAGCTAGCATTCTAACATGCTAATGATTAACATGCTATTTGTTAAAATTCTAACACTTTAAGGCTAATATACTGACAGCTATCATGCTAACATGCTAATGGCTAGTATGTTAACTTTTAGCATGCTAACACGCTGAGGGTGACATGCTAACAGTTAGCATGCTGACATGCTCAGGCGAACTCGCTAACAGCAAACATGCGAACTCTGCATGCTACCATGCTAATCCTAACATGTTAACAGCTCTCATGATAACATGCTAATGGTGAACATGCTAACAACTTGCGAGCTAATAGCAGGCATGATATTGTAATGGGTAACATGCTAACAGCTAGCATGAGAACACGTGAATGCTTATATGCTAATTGCTATCGTGTGTGCGTGTAAGTATTCCTAATAAAGTGGCCATTGAGTTGAAGTTGATTTGCTGTCAAAGTCTCAAATGAGCAGATCCTTGCCAAATGCATCATCACCTATGGGGGAAGGGAGGAATGACTCAGTCAAGCTTCCACTGATTAGCGGCAAAATGGAGAAAAAATGGACGGATGAAAGGCAAGGCCCTGTGATGACCTGGCGACTTGTTCAGGGTGTACCCCGCCTCTCGCCCGTAGTCAGCTGGGATAGGCTCCAGCTTGCCTGCGACCCTGTAGAACAGGATAAAGCGGCTAGAGATAATGAGATGAGATGAAAGGTAAGACAAAGCCGAGTGCGGGTCAGAACCGATATCATGTGTGTGATGGTGATTTGGCCAGAGGTGCCGTATGAAGTTTGGTGGATGTGTGGCGAAGTGTTACTGAGCAAAACTCCATTCATTTGAATGGGGCCAAAAATCAATGGAAGCCTATGGAGGTAAAAAGAGATGCGTGAAAACCAAGGAAAAGATGAGTGCAGGTCTCAGATGAGGAGGTGGATCTGTGCGGGGACTTGGCCTGAGGCATCAAGTGAAGTTTCTTGAAGCTTGGTCACTTGGTTAAAAAAACTGATGTAGAGTGAAAGTTTTTCTCCTGAAACACCATTCATTTTCAATGGGGCCAAAATTCAATGCAAGCCTATGGAGGAAAAAGGGATGAGCAAAAAGAAAGGAAAAATATGAGTGCGGGTCAGAACCGATTGCATGTATGTGTCAGGGGAGTTGGCCTGAAGTATCACATGAGGTTTGATGCATCTGCGGTGGAGCGTGTCCGAGTAGGACAATTCGATTCATGAGCCCTATTCATTCTCTCTGGGGAAAAAAACAAAAGAAAAACGACAAGAACAAGAGAACAGGTGCGTTGATCCAAAAGCTGTATACAAGCACACTACACCATTTCAGGCCAGACGTCTCAGAGCTGGAACGGTGTCTCTATCTCGAACGCCCTAGGAGGAGTAGTGGATCCAAAAAACATGTCGGAATAAGGCAGAATAAGTAAACTTAAGAACAACAATAGTGCACTTGCCTTTGGCAAGCGCACTAATAATGGTTTGTCTTTACTAGAAGCACATTCAGGAAGCTTTGAGGCTTCTATGAAGTATCCACCTGTCACTTTTGGGAAGTGTGTATACACAACAGTATATGGCCAAAGGTACACCTGACCATTCACACCCATATGTGGTTATTCCCCAAACTTGCCAAAAAGTTTGAAGCATGCAATTGTACAGAATGTCTTTGTATGCTGTAGTATGACATTTTCCCTTCACTGAAACTGAAGGGCCCAAACCTGTTCCAGCATGACGATGTCCCTGTGCACAGAGCAAGCTCCAGGAAAACTTGGTTTGCCGAGGCTGGAGTGAAAGAACTTGAATGTCCTGCAAAGAGCCCTGACCTCAGTGCCACTGAACACCTTTGGGATGAGCTGGAACATTGATTGAAAGTGCCTGGCCTCCTCACCCAACATCAGTGCCTGACCCCATAGCCAGTTTCCAAAATCTAGTGTAAAAGCCTTGCCTGAAGAGTGAAGGTTATTATAACAGCAAAGGGGGACTAAATCTGGAATGGGATGTTCAACAAGCACATATGGGTGTGATGATCAGGTGTTTTGTCCATATATCTTTTTAAATCCCCTTGATGCATGGAATTAGATGCAAATGAAATAGTGGGGGTCCATTTAAAGCTATTCTATAATAATAAGAAGAAGAAGAAGAACAAGAAAACATCTTTATATAAATTAAATGCAGAAAAAAGAAGAAATTTTTGAAAGTAATACATTTTTTTTAAATGTGGATTGACCTCGCCCGCGACAGAGTAAGCAGTACGAGGTATTGTAATCAGTTTGTTTTGTTTGTTTGTATGTCTGTCTGTCTGTTAGCAATTTAGTGTCTAGACGGTTGCACCGATTGACTTCAAATTTTCAGGGTAGTTGGGCAATGGTGCGTAGATCATCTGATTAAATTTTGGGGGTAATCAGGTCAAAATTACCGGAAAGGTCAACCTTTCGGTCAACATTTTTCATTATAACTCAAAAACAGTTGCCGATAGACAGATGTTTACTATTATGAGCATATAGGAACTCCAATATGGGCTTTCATTTGGCACCATGATCTTTGACCTTGAGTGACCTTGAAAGGTCAAACTCAAGGTCATGGATTTTCAGAGGCCTGTAACTTGAAAATGGTTGATGGTAGACGGATATTTACCATTATCAACTTGTAGCAAGTGCCATATGGGCTTTCACTTGGTACCATGATCTTTGACCTTGAGCCACCTTGAAAGGTCAAACTGAAGGTCATGGGTTTTCAAAGGGCTATAATGGTTCATGATAGCCAGATGTTTACCATTATCAACATATAAGAAGTCCCATATGGGCTTTCAGTTGCCACCATGACCTTTGACCTTGAATGACTTTGAAATGTCAAACTCAAGGTCATGAATTTTCATAGGACTATAATCTGACAGCTGATGATCGAGAAATATTACCATTATCAACATATAGGTGTAAAATAAGTGCTGCCAAGTGAGGTTTGTTTTGCCTGGCAACACTTGTTGTTTTAATCAGTTGTAAATGAAGCCAGACAAGACAATTTTTTTTGGGGGGGAACGACACCATTCAGTGTGGTGTGTAGCTTTGGCATTATTACCCCATGGATATGAAGCAGTAATGTACACCATCACTTCAATCTGAAGCCTGTATGTCAGCTGAATGATTGGAATGGGAATAAAACTAACATTTCATGTTGAAGCTTCATATATATTCTTATAGAAAAAAATAAGGGTTAAAAAAAATTACAATAATATTAGACAGTCTACATACAATGATTATATCTGATGGAGATAGCATACTCTTGTACTGTATTTAATGTCATATACTAAATATATCATACAAGTTTTGACTTTTTTTTGGCTTATGAATGTTTTACAAAGGCTCATTATTACTGATGTTGTGTGTAATTCAAGAAATAGTTATGTTGAGATACACATCATTTATATTCTACCAGAAAAGTGAAGTTTATAGTGGTTACAGATAGAATTATTGCAATGGAAACTAATCATCTTAGACAAGCAACTTTCAGAGAGTGCTGATATTTAGTATAACAGCCCTGGGATGTTTCACTGTTTCGATCACTCCACTTGTCTGTATTTGCTGCATAAAATTCCAATTCTAGTGATAGTTTATAACATTAAAATCGTTGCTTTGCTTACTATGGGCTGTCAGTCAGTCTGTTTGTTGCCTGGCAACACACAGAGCTCTATCCAGCTGTGGTTTTTTTGGGAATCTTTTCGCTGGTGGAGCAAAACTAAGCAAAATATTTCGCCATATTGTGTCTGAAATGTCAGTTACTCAATATTAATTTCTTGTTTACAGAACTGTCAGATAAAAGCAATATCATACCTGCAATCATGCTGTTGTACTGAATATCAGCACAGCTGTGACTGCAACATGCTTGTGGTCGTATCACGGCCATGCTGATATTCAGTAGAACAGCACCCTTGCTTGTGTGATATTGCTTACTTATTCACAGCACAGCTCTGAGAGTAAAGTAATAAGTTTATATTGGTTTATATTATCTTGACACAAGTGTTTTACTGGGAAATATACAACTCTTATTTTTCATGCGAGCTTCATCTGGGACATTGAGAACCAAAACCATGACCTAAATCCCTATGTGTCACTTGTGAGGAAATTGATGAATTGTTTTGATAAATTTGGGTCCTTTTTGTTTGTGAATGTGTCCATATAATAAAAAGAAAATCACACATTGGCTTGAAGATATGAGTTTATCTTCTCGTGTTGAAAAACTCGCATTTTTCATGCAAAATACATCATGGATCTGAGTGACATATTTTAATAATATTGGCTGGCTTTTTTCGTGGTATTTCAGATATATTCCATTCAGCTAGCATGATATTGAACGAGTCGAAGACTAACTGAATAGAATATATCTGATATACCATGAAAAAAAGCCATTATTATTATTATTATTATTATTATTATTATTATATATACACAATCTCTTTTCCAGTTTTTCGATGTCAATTGGTATGTTTTTCTCTTGTAAACAGAGGGAAACCGTCAGGGTCTTCTAGGTCTTCAGAGAAGCCCAAACATATCAGCATTTCGAATGTTATATTTAATTTTTTTCATTGTTTAATTGCTTTTATTTTTTCATAATTTCATTATAATTATTCTCTTCTAATTTTAATTTGGACTCATTTTCTATCAAATTTGCTTCAGAAATGAAAGGGTTACTGTCCTGAAAACATTAAAACAGAGTTATCCAGTGAGATTTTTTTTGTTGTTGTCTCCAGGCTGAGAAGAGTTTAGAGCTAGCTCGTTAGTTAGGACATCATCATTGCCGGGACAGAAGGCCATGGCAGTGTATGTTTATGTAGGAAGTGACAGATGAATTAACCAATCAGATTTTGATTTAAAGTGGGAGGGACCAAAACTTGAAGGCTAACGCAAGCTTCACTGCGAGTCGGCGCAGCAGTGAAGTCACCTTCCAGCCAGACACGCAGCTTGTGAACAGGCAAGGCAGGCAACTGCTTGGGGCCCCCTGGCCCAGGCGCCCCTCGAGAGTCGGGGCCCAAGGGCTTATTTATTTTGTTTTTTATTGTTCTTTACCATTGTATTTTCACATTTGGAATTTAAAAAACTTTGGTTTCGTACATTTTTTGTTGGTGTCAGATTATTTATAACATATTGGTGATGAACACTGGTCAGAAGGGCCCCCTGGAAATTTTTGCTTGGGGCCACAACAGACTCTAGAATCGCCTCTGCTTCCACCTGGTGTAGCATTCATCAGTAGTGTCAGCGCATGCTCATAACGCGGTCAACCCAATGCTATCGAGAGCAAGTAGCACAGGCTAACGACTGAGAAACGAAGATTTCTGTCTCCAGACTCTTCTTCCATGCACGCTCGCTACAGTATTTTTCACTCAGACTTAAATATTCATTTTCCTCTGTAATTTACTTGGTTGCTTTTAAAATCAACATTGACAGCTACACACAATGGAGCGACCTGGCAGCCAAAATTCTCTCAAAAGCTACCGCTTTTAACAAAGGAAACCTGGTGGCCATGTTTGTTTACAAATTGTCACAGTTGCTCACTAGTGCGGAAGTTTTACATTTCTGACGTCTCTTTTCCAGTTTTTCAATGTCCATTGGTATGTTTTTCTCTTATAAATATGCATGAAGAATATCTAATGAAGTTTTGATAGCCTTTCGGTTGTTCAGCGCTCCTTTCTCTTTCCCAGCGAACAAAGAAATGCTTCTGCGCATGCGCAGCAGAAAAGTTTTATCATTGGATATTCACATCAGCTCTGATGTGTGACATCATGTTGTCTTGGCAACATGTAATATTGTAAACCATATTCAACGCTCATTCTCCATTGGGTAGAATGATGTAATACACGTAGGATAAGCGATATGATAACAATATTGCATGCTGTCAAACCAAATTAATGAAACCTTCTAGAAGGGAATAGAACACGTTTTTATTCCATCGAAAAAGTGTCCTATGGAGCACTTGCATGTGACGTCACAGCCGATCCAGATTGTGACAGACGCCATCTTGTCGGTCAAACGCCATATTTCCGCCTTCTACTTCTACTTCTGGTTCTACTTCTGCTTTTACTTCTACCTTTTCTTCTGGAAAACCCTACTATATACAATTCTACTACAACGGCTGCAGCTACAAGCTCTCCCTACCTGTGCATGTTTTTTGTTTTTTTTGTGTGTATTTTTGCGTATTTTTCGTCTGTATCGGACTTCAATGTCCACTACAACCGTATGGACTTACTGGACATTGGTTTCCAGCAGAAAGTGACGGTTTGTAGCGATTTCCATCACATGCACAACATTCCGGACGAGATAGCGAGACCAGCGGGGTCTCCGTGGATTGTTATCGGAAGCAAAGCGAAGGAGGCGGCGCCGGGAGCGGAAGCAAAAGCGAGGCTGCAGGCAGAGCCGGCCTGTTGACTAAGCTCAGAAAACAGCCACTCAAATCTCCACTGCTAAGCCTCTATCTCTCCAACGCCAGATCCATGGTAAACAAGACAGACGATTTGGAATTACAGCTGGAATTACCTTATTCTATTCTATAATCGGCTGGTCAGTGCTATACTCAATACTTAAGTGACTTACCCATCCAATGAGGATTGTTTTTTTTCTTGTTTACAAGATGCCACATCTGAGTCACTGACAAATCCTGAATTTCTGTAAAGATAACTGTCCAGAGACTTATAAGCACGCAGTGCTTCACCACTGAACAGCGAGGGAAAGTTAATGAGGTAATTATACACATCTGGGTATTCCGCTGGCAGTTCAAAATCCACTGACACGGTCGTGAGAACTCCGTCCGGTAAGCCATAAGGGTCACTAATCTGTAGATCGTTTATTTTAGGCATATATCTAGTTATCTGTTCATTAGAAAAATGAGCTGTGTAGTCCGTCGGTTGAAATTGATCCATTCTGTACACGAGTGCAGCAGTATTCAGCTGTGTTTTTTACCGACAAGATGGCGGCTGTGTACTTTCCGGTCAAGTGACTGCAAGATCGCTATATGTATCATAATTTCTGATATTTCAACTCTGATGATGTCACTCCCAGTGTTTTCCTGCTGACTAGATGTGTGTTGTCAAAATGGCGAACCGGTTCAAAATTAAAATTCTTTTGATTAGTTTGTGGGTTTGGGTTTTTTTGGTGGATGTGTCCATATAATATAAAGAACATTACATAGTGGCACGAAGATATGAAGTTTATGTTCTCGTTTTGAAAATATTTTCATTTGTTTGCTTCGCTCACTCATGAGCTATACATTCACCACTTGAAGATAAACTTCATATCTTCATGCAGCAATGTAATATCCTCTATATGTGTGTGTTTATGTGCTTGATCTAATGCATTATCATTTTTATAGTAACAGCTTATGGGGACTTGAATGTTGGAAAATCCACATACACACATTTTAGTTGATTTGTGGTTGTTGTTTTTTTTAACATTTTTGGTCTCCAGTGTCAGTGCTTTGTAACAGTCAGAGGTAAGTTTATAACTTTAAGCATCGTGACTTCATGTCAACCCGCATCACATCACCCTACCACTAATATTTTCCTATAACAGCACACATTGTCATGTTTTATTCTTTGTTAGCCACTGAGGCATCTGAATAAAATGCTGTATTTTGACAGAATATGACCAGCACTTCATTGCTGAGGGTTTTGCAGTATTCAGTTGATGGATGATAACCAAGTAGAATTAGTGATCAGTGTAAATTTTCACACTTTTCAGATGCTTTGTACAACGCTCGAGGTCATCATCCATCTACTTGCTTCCACTTCATTCCACCGACAAAATTTCTGGTTCTTGTGGAATTCAAGACTTTGCAACTCAATACCTGTCATCATATTTTTGCAGACTGCCTTTACACGTGCAGAGAATTCTACTCAGATCTGCGATCACTACTGTGTGTCTATAGAATTTTTTTTTTCCAGGATCAGGGTCCTTGAAAACTTATCTGACTAACACCCCCCCACCCACCCCCCAAGATCAAATAGACTATTTGTGTGCAGTGATTCCATTCTTCAGTAAGCCTCTATTAATCACAGTAATTCACAGGTGGCTGGGTCTGGCTGTAAATCCCAGCATCTGTACACTCAAACACAAACATAATTACTAAAAGCCTTGGACTGCCTGATAATTCTGTCCAGGACACCACTGCAGCAGAGATACATTTACCTGGAAACACTGAATGCACTCGGAATACGTTCTTTTATGGGCATAGTCAAGCCATGCACTCAGTCACATACAGTGACCTTTTCCTTGCAGACTGTCCGTGCTTTGGTCCTTCATGGTTTTGTGCAAATAGATGATACTGATCAATGCATGAATCTTCCTTTTCTTTACCCTTTTATATATCGCAAGGTTATATCCACCTCTCACTGTCTTTCCTCAGTGGACTTGTCTTTAGGTCTCAGCAGGCATTTCTGGAAGAATCCGCAGAGAGCAAAGCTGTTCTGCAAGCCAACATTTTCCTTCTTGCTGCCTCCCCGTCTGACTTTCTCCTCTGCAGCTGCAACATCAAATGCTCTTAACAGCCTTCACTAATACTATTAACAGCCCGAAGAAGCTAAAATTGCAGTGTGGTGCTTCTTGAGTGAAGGTTAAAAAGAAGACAGAGATGTTGGCAACTTGGTTTGGATACGGTTCATAAATTTGGTGTAATAAGCAGTATCAGTAGAACCATTACAGCATCGCATTTATAGACAGCAGGTAGAAAAGCCTCCGTCAACCTATTTATTTTTTTTATTGATCTATTGTCAGTAGCTACTGTGGGGAAAAATACAAAAGATGGCTATATGTGTTTTTTTTGTTTTGTTTTGTTGGCGGCACGGTGGTGTAGTGGTTAGCACTGTCGCCTCACAGCAAGAAGGTTCTGGGTTCGAATCTAGTGGCCGACAGGGGCCTTTCTGTGCGGAGTTTGCATGTTCTCCCCGTGTCCGCGTGGGTTTCCTCCGGGTGCTCCGGTTTCCCCCACAGTCCAGAGACATGCAGGTTAGGTTAACTGGTGACTCTAAATTGACCGTGAATGTGAGTGTGAATGGTTGTCTGTGTCTATGTGTCAGCCCTGCGATGATCTGTCAACTTGTCCAGGGTGTACCCCGCCTCTCACCCATAGTCAGCTGGGATAGGCTCCAGCTTGCCGCGACCCTGCACAGGATAAGCGGTTACGGATAATGGATGGGTGTTTGTTTGTTTGTTTGTCTTTTTAAGCAGAATAGCCTACTACAAAATTATTCAACCCCAGTAGTGCCATGATCCTTCCATGGATCATTAAGAGGGCATCTGGAAGGGATTTACAAATGAGAATTCATAATCAGGGCTTTCAGAGACCGTACGAACCTCATCGCTTACACCAACAGAAGTGTGGAGTAATGTTTCATGTAAAAAGAAAAGAAAATCAAAGAGGGATCTGTGACAGTGGGGAGGATAAAATGTATAGAGAGCTCTCATTAATTCAGCATTAACTAATAAAATGCAGTGCATTTGATGTAACCTGAGGAGTTGGAGACATAATGAAGTATGATTTCATCCCCTATTAATTTTAATATTGATATTTGAGTGAACAAATCAAAGGAAGTAGCAAATTATTAATCCCAAAAAGTTAGTGTAGCGTATTGAGCTGCTGCTGCTCCCCCTCCCATCTTTCTTGTTCTCTCTCTCTCTGTCTGACAATATACCCAAAATATCCAATCAAAGAGTGTTTGCTCTTTCAGGGAGATAATTCAGAGCAAACAGGAGCTTGATGGGATCGGGAGGAGAGGGAGAGGAAGGGCACATCATCTCTCGTCCTCTGTTGCTGAAACCACGCACAGAACAGCACTTCGCTTTTAATCATCACTATCAAAGCCTACAAGTAGACAGTAAAAAGCAAGCGCTTTCCAGCTCTGGGGCAGAGTGGGAGACGAGGTCTTTAAGGATCACACCACGACCCTGTGTGCTCACCTGTGGGGAAAGGCGGTGATTATTCAAGCTGCTGTCTGTGTGTTTTGTTACAACAGGGAGATAAAGCAAAAATGAGACCAAGGGGAAACTCATCCAAGCAGAGACACTTATTTTATTTCCCTCTGTGAGTTCCAGGAGTACAGTTGTTTATGCTTTTGTTTTTTTTGTTCTATTTTACTGTACACCACAGCACTGTTTAAAACCTCATTTCTGATTGTCCGACGTCACAGGTTTAAATCACAGGTTTATATCAGTGTGCTTATTCCCATACGTTAGCGTTTCTATAGTAACATCTTACACATGCACTGGTACTGTATGGCAGACGTTTCACATAAACAGATTTTAAAAATGTATGTTATATGGTGGCGGCACGGTGGTGTAGTGGTTAGCGCTGTCGCCTCACAGCAAGAAGGTCTGGGTTCGAGCCCCGGGGCCGGCGAGGGCCTTTCTGTGTGGAGTTTGCATGTTCTCCCCGTGTCCGCGTGGGTTTCCTCCGGGTGCTCCGGTTTCCCCCACAGTCCAAAGACATGCAGGTTAGGTTAACTGGTGACTCTAAATTGACCGTAGGTGTGAATGTGAGTGTGAATGGTTGTCTGTGTCTATTGGCCCTTTTCCACTACCCTTTTTCAGCTCACTTCAGCTCGCTTCAGCTCACTTCAGCCCGACATGGCTCGCGTTTCGACTACCAAAGAACAGCACGACTCAGCTCGCTTCAGCCCTGCTTAGCCCCTAAAATTCGCATGGTTTTGGAGTGGGGCTGAAGCGAGCCAAACCGAGCCGTGAGGCTGGGGGCGTGAGGAGACACTCCCCTGTGCACTGATTGGTGAGGAGGAGTGTCCTCACATGCCCACACACGCCCCGCGAGCACGCTGGGATCTGTAAACACCGTAAACCCGGAAGAAGAAGAATTACGAGAATTTCTGAAGCCTTATGCGCCTCGCCTCATCTATACGCTCTTGCCAGTATCTGTTGGCGTTGTCGGTGACAACAAGCCACAGCACCAAGACCAGCAACACTAACGACTCCATGTCCTCCATGTTTATTGTTTACTATCCGGGTCGTGAGACTACCGCTTAAAAGCTTACTGATGTCACTGTTTGCGCTGCTTAACGACATCACGTGACGTCCACCCACTTTCGCTAACTCCACCCAATGTGTCCACCCACTTCCAGCCAGCACGGTTCAGCGCGGTTGTAGTCGAAATGCAACTCCAACAGCCCCGCTCAGCTCGACTCAGCCCAACTCAGCACGGCACGGCTCAGCCCGACTCAGCCGCGTTTGTAGTGGAAAAGCGGCATAAGTGTCAGCCCTGTGATGACCTGGCGACTTGTCCAGGGTGTACCCCGCCTTTCGCCCGTAGTCAGCTGGGATAGGCTCCAGCTTGCCTGCGACCCTGTAGAACAGGATAAAGCGGCTAGAGATAATGAGATGAGATGTTATATGGTGAACTGTATGGGAATGTTTATTTAGCATTTTTGGAAGGAGTTTTCCAAAGTGTCGGTGCTTTGTTACAGTTAGAGATAAATCTGTTCCTTGAAGCTTTCATGACGGAGGGCTTTACAGTGTCTCAGAAACAGGACATTTGTTTTACTAACATTGAGAGAGGGGAAAAGAGAGGCTGGTGAGGGAACAACAACTGGGGGCAGCCATGGCCTGAAGGTTAGAGAAGCAGCCAAAGGGTTGCCGGTTCAGTTCCCAGGACCGGCAGGAAAAATGTCAGGGGAGTTGAGGGAATAAACAGCACTTTCCCCTCCCTCTGTATCATGGCTGAAGTGCCCTTGAGCAAGGCACGTAACCTCCAACTGCTCCCTGGGCCCTGTAGCATACCGTACATAGCTGCCCACTGTTCTGGGTATGTGTGTGTGCTCATTGCTCACTTGTGTGTGCATGCATGTGTTCACTGCTTCAGATGGGTTAAATGCAGAGGAGGAATTTCACTGTGCTTGAGTGTACATGTGACAAATAAAGGCTGCTGCTTCTTAAAAACTGTTTACATTTGCTATAACATAAATGAGAACACTTGGTGTTCCATGGACATTCCCCAATATTAAACATAACTCCCAAGTTGCTGTGGTATAAGATAAATAAAACATTTTGAGACATGCTGTTATAGGAAAATAATGAAATTTAGGGTCCTAAAAGCATCATGTCACTTAGTTGTTGATTATTTTATTCTAACAGCATGCTTGAAAACCAGATCAACTTATTCCAAACCACATGCTTGAGAATCATCCTTGAAATAAAGAATGAACATCATGTGTCCAGTGAATAAGTTTACAAGTCTTTCTCTGTCATCATCTTTGATTGTCAACTATGCTTCCTTGGCCATTCCCTACGGAGACCCACAAAAGATCTGGTGTCAAAGTATGCTTTATACTCTCCAACTCACAGGACCACATCAAGAGGAAGACGAAAGTTGCAATTCAACAAGTACGTATCTCAACTGCTGTGTAATGAACATGAAATGAGTTCAGAAGAGATCTGGAATGCTGCCCAAGACCATCTTGGTTGGAGAAGATTCACCAAGGCTGCTTGCCATCGTTCGCCCCAAGAACGACGCAACTGACAGAGAGATGCCCCATCATCTTCCTTATTCCTGATCGATGTCATTTCCAGCTGAGAGTACACTGTGTGTTTGACTGCCCCTTCTCACCAGTGTTTATTATCCCCCACTGGCCGGAAGGCCTGAAGGGGGATTATGTCGTGGTGATGTCCGGAAGTCCGTTCGTCCGTCCCGGGAAGGGTATTCACCTTCTGAAATCAAGTCTTCTCACAATTTCTGGAGGAATTTCACGAAACTTGACAGCATTCTTTGTTATATGTTGGTAATATGCATATTGCAATTTAATTTAATTCAGTTGCATTTTGCCAGAATTATGGCATAGTTGCCAGCAGGGGATATTGTGCTCTCAGAGCACTCTTGTTTTTGTTTTGTTGACTTTTCGCTCTGCCTTTCTACTTATTTTGGCAATTTAATTTTGCTCTGTGTTGTTATATGCCTATAGCACACTTGCTTCTTACCTGCACGAGCCCTCTTCCTTTTCTCCTACACCGTGACTGCATCCATGGTGAGCGAGTCTTTACCCTCTTGCTTCTTTGCTGTTGCCAGTCTGGTTTGTTGAAAGTGCAGCTTTACCTGGTTGCACTTTTCACAGTTTTTAGCTGGTCCTATAGTCAGTTTTGTGTTAGCTAACGTGCGTGGTGCAAGTTAGCGTTGTGTTGCTGTGTGGCTTCTCCCCTATCTCTCCTTATGACAACTGCTGGCACGTTATCACCTGTTTTTGATTTTGGCCTGGAGCTGTGCTGCTTATTTGTATACTTTACTTCCTGGCAATGCAGCTCATATACTCTCAGACTGAACTTAAACACCTTGTATGTCACACCCGCCTGGATTCCATGTCGTATAATCTGTGCTGGTCACTTGGAATTGCCCGATGCTCATGTTACATCCACTGCTCGAGAAAAGGACCCTCACTTGTCTATGGCTCCGATTCACTGATCCCGACATATGGACATATGGTCAAGTTCACCAGTGCTACATTAAATCCATCTGACCAATTAATCATGACCATCTTGATCCTCTTCCAAAACTGTCTGCACCTTCCCCTCCCAGTTGTCTCAACTTCAGTCTTACCCTATTGAATGCTCGCTCCATTACCAATTGCCCAACACCCATGTTACAGCCACTGCTCGAGAAGAGGACCCTCACTTATCTATGGCTCTGATTCACTGATCCTGACATATGGTCGAGTTCACCGGCGCAACATTCAAGCCATCTGACTAATTAATCATGACCATCTTGATCCTCTTCCCAAACTGTCTGCACCGTCCCCTCCCGGCTGTCTCAACTTCAGTCTCACCCTATTGAACGCTCGCTCCATTACCAATAAAGCCTCGCTGATCTACAACCTCATTACCCAGAAAAAAAGTGGGCATGTTTTTTTCTTACAGAAACTTGGCAACAACCTGATGACTGCCTACATTTAAACCTGATGACTTCTCCTGGCTACAGCTACCTTCAAAACTCTGATTAAAAGGAAGAGGGAACAGCTTGGCTGTGCTTTATGAGTCTGGTTTAAAAGTTAAAGAACTTTCACTATTTGATGATACATCTTTTGAATGTCGCTCTGAAGGTCGTTTCCTCCCCTCCTGTGCTGCTGCTGCTGTTAGTCTATTGCCCTCTTAAAGCTGCTGCTAGCTTCTTGTCAGACTTTAATGAACGCCTTGCAATTATCCCATCCCTTTGCTCTGCCATAATTGTATTTGGTGACTTTAATATCCATGTTGACACTAACTGCTCCTACACGCCCGAGTTTATCTCCATGTTAGTGTGTTTTAACATGATACAGCATGTTGACTTTCCAACTTGTGTTCATGGTCATATTCTTGATTTGATCTGTTCTACTGGTTTGAATGATATTTCTGTTTCTGGTCTCTCTGATCATGAACTTATCGAATGCAGCTTTCACATTACCTCTCCTCCTCCTTTGGATAAAATCTCAGTCACCTATCGTAATCTTGGGTCTGTCAACTCCAATCTGTTTGCTTCTTCTTTTCAGTCCTCATCCCTGATTAACTTGCATAAACTCTCCTCCCCTGATGGTAAGGTTTTCCTTTATAATGACACTATCTCTGCATTGCTCGATGATCTAGCTTCTTTAAAGAATAGGCTTGTTCCAGCCACCTGCACTTGTCCTTGGTTTGCTCCCTAGTTTAGAGTAATGATGGCCACTAGTCAGCCTCTTCAGTGCCTTTATAAGAAAACTGACCTCACTGCCACTCACTACGATACACTGAACTATCCACAAGCATAGGGATGCCCTAAATGCTGCTTGCTCCAACTACTACTCCTCCATCATAAATGGTGCCAAGTCTAGGCCAAGGACATTCTTCAAAACTGTTAACAAACGCCTCCAGCCTCCTGTACTAACATGCCCTAATACAGCTAAGCAATGTCAGGCATTTTTACATTATTTTAATAACAAAATTGACCAAATCTATCACTGTTTTCCTTCTACTTCCCATTCATTTTTACCCATTGATGTTCCTAGTCTGCCTACAAAACTCACTTGCTTCACACGTGTTGACTCTTTGTCACTGAACTCATCATTAAATCTAGTCCTTCCTCCTGTCTGCTTGACCCTGCCCCCACCCTACTACTTAAGACATGTTCATCTGTAATTAATACTCCTATTGCCATTGGGATAAATACATGTCTCTTTTCTAGCTGTCCCTACGGTCCTCAAAACTGCTGAGTTTACCCCCATCCTTAAGAAATCTGAGTTGGATCCAACATCTCTTTCCAGTTATAGACCCATCTCAAATCTTCCCTTTCTAACCAAAGTGATGGAAAGAGTGGTAACTACTATGCAACTCCGTACCTTTCTTAATGAAAACACACTATGAGCCCTTTCAGTCTGGTTTCCGTACACATCACAGCACTAAGACAGCTCTTCTGCGTGTTGTTAATGATCTCCACTGGTTTGCTGATAGTGATTCTCTCAATGTTCTCCTCCTTCTTGACTTTAGTGCTGCTTTTGGCACTGTTAACAATGATGTACTCATTTCCAAATGGGGGCCAACATAGTCACTGGTTGCTGGTATGGGTGAGCTCCATACTGGATCTAAAACATCCACTGAGTGGCGCAGACCTCAAGTCCTACTCCGACCTCCTCTTGGTGCCACCTGGATTAAAACCGACAGGAGAGGACAATTGCGGGTACCTGGCGCAGTATAACCAGGTTGCTCCGGGCAGATGGGGCTCGTCAGCCATGGTAGGCAACCTGTCTAGGAGAAGGACACTCCGATATAAAACCTATGACCCAAGGACCTTGCTGTCACCATCCCAGCTTGCTAGGCCATGGCAGATGAACCCCGGGTGTAAAGGGTGGGGCCAGTTCTACGCACACTGTACTTCACCTACAAAACTCCATTGTGCAGGCTGAAGGATGCATCCACGACCACCAGCTCTTCACGAGTGTGCCTGCATTCGACGTGGGCCATCACCTTCTTAATCTTCATTCGCAAAGTCAAGCCAGAGAGAGACTCATTTCCCAGCTTTCCTCTACTGGTATCGCTGACATAACATTTCAATAGTTCAGGTCATATCTTACAAACAGACAACAGTTTATCAAACAAGGTTCACACAAGTCCACCACCTTTCCTGTTAAGTGTGGAGTCCCTCGGGGATCAGTTCTTGGCCCTCTTCTTTTTTTTTTTTAATCTACATCCTGCCCCTTGGTCATCTTATTTGTAGTCATGGCCTTAAAGTTCGCTTCTATGCAGGTGATATTCCGCTGTATCTCAGTACAGACTCCCCTCCCAGTACACTAACTGACTATATCTCAGATTTGCAGGAAAACTTTCTCAGGTTAAACACTGATAAAACTGAAATTCAATTGGTTGATCCAAATCCCTACTATCTGAATCATCCGACTTTTCTATTGGTATTGATGATGTGCTTGTTAAGCCTGCTCCTGTTGTCAGAACTCTTAGAGTCCTGTTTGATCCATCATTCAACTTTGGTCTTCATATTGAGTCAGTCACCAAACTTGCATTCTTTCACATTTGTAACATTGCTCATCTTTGTCTACTTCTGACTAGTGATGATGCACAAACTCTGGTTCATGCTTTCATTGTGTCTCATTTAGATGACTGTAATTCACTCTTCATAGGCCTTCCTGCAAAGTCTTTGCAAAAGCTACAATATATTCAGAACTCTGCAGTTCGAGTTCGAACCCATACTAAACGCTCTGCTCACATCACCTCCACCCTCTCTCAGCTACACTCAGTACGTTTACATGCACATCCAAATCGAGCTACTGTCGGTAATTGAGCTAAGGGTCCCAGCAGGGGTGCCAGAGAAATCCAATCCTGCATGCACACAAGGAAATCGAGCTATTGTGTGAGGTACATTGCGCACCCGAGCCACAGGTGGCGCTACACGCCCCATCGTGTTGGTACACTTCCGGTTGTCGGCATGAAGAAGAGGAGTGATTTCCACTTTACATTCACACCACATGTCATTGCCACCTGTTGGCTACAAACTGTCCTGCACAGACCACTGTTTTGTAAGACAACTTATTTTGCACAATTGTATATTTTTCTAAAGTCCATTTTTTGCTTACAATTTAACTTCTGTCTTAATAAACACACAAAAAGTTCAATTGTTTTTGTTTTTTGTCTCCTTGTTCCTCCTGACCTCTTCTGCTGCTCGCTACTACTACTGTTGTCATGCCGACCGAGGCTGTTGTGTTTCCCGCTTGTGGTCTCGTCACTCGTCACTTCCAGAAGGGAAGTAAGTAGCTCGACTACGTAGCTCGATAGGGTTTACATGCACCAAGTAGCTTGGCTACAATCGCATAATCTAGGTCGCGTAGCTCGATTACGAGAAATCCAGTTCGTTTCGATTTCAGCCGAGCTAAGGTGTTTCCATGGCATTTAGAACTTCGATTTCAGTCGAGCTACGGCAGAAATTCGATTTTCTCTATGTGCATGTAAACGCACTGACTGGCTACCGGTTCTGTCCCAAATCAAATTTAAGATCTTGCTTGTTTCTTTCAAAGCCCTGCATAATCTTGCTCCGATCTACCTTAGGGAACTACTGACCCCCTACACCCCCTCTCGCTCACTAAGGTCTTCTAGCAACAAGCTACGTGCTGTCCCACGCACCAGACTTTCCACCATGGGAGGGGTGGATCCTTCATTGCCATTGCCTCCTAACTCTGGAATTCTCTTCCTCAAGCTCTCTGTGACTGCTCTTCTTTCTCTCCTCTTCAAATCTCAATTGAAGACATTTCCTCTCTTATTGCTTGGTCCTTTTTTTCCTCCTCCTTCAAAGCGATCTCAGGATTGTGAAAGGCGCTGTAGAAATTTTACTTATTGTATTATTTAACACACCGGGCAACTTTCAAATGCTGTATTAATTTGGCAGTATTCAAAAATCTTTCTTCTTCTTTCGGATGTTCCCGTTAGGGGTCACCACAGCAGATCTGTTCCGCATATTTGCTTTGACTTAGGTTTGCCCTTCCTGACTCAACTCTCCCCAACCTATGTGGGCTTGGGACTGGCACCAAGCATGCACTGGCTTGTACAATCCCAGTGGCTGGGTATTTTACCTAATCTACATGCCTTTGAACTATGGGGGAAACTGGAGCACCTGGAAGAAACCCACACAGACACGGGGAGAACATGCAAACTCCATACAGAAAGGCCCCCGTCAGCCGTGGGGTTCGAACTTGGAACCTTCTTACTATGAGGCGACAGTGCGAACCACTACACCACCGTGTCGCTCTGACAGTATTCAAAATTGACAAGAGAAATAAATAGCATTTTTGATAATAGCATAATATAACATCTAGCATGCAAGATTTATTCAGCAAACTTTGAACTGAAAACTTGTCAAATGTAATGCTGCAGTTTGTCTTAATATCATTTGCAATACTGATATGACCGATGGATTAGAAAAGCAATCGCAATAATCTCACACTTTTTTTTTTTCTTTTGAGCTGAGAGTTTCCTGCCATTCTGATGGTAATTTATTTTATTATAGCATTCACATCAAAAATAATACAGGCTAGTCTCATCCAGGGTGTATTCAGCACAACCTCGACGAGGATAAAAGCAGTGAATAAATTAATGATTGAATAATTCAGGCCAGTCCATGTTGCTACAAAGCCTACCAATGTGATGTATTTTATTCTAATGTGTATCTCAAGTCATTATATGGAGGATAGGGGGCAAATGGGGGGCCAACGTTACTGGATGCTGGTATGGGTGAGCTCCATACTGGATCTAAAACATCCACTGAGTGGCGCAAACCTCAAGTCCTACTCCGACCTCCTCATGGTGCCACCTGGATTAAAACTGACAGGAGAGGACAATTGCGGGTACCTGGCGCAGTATAACCAGGTTGCTCCAGGCAGATGGGGCTCGTCAGCCATGGTAGGCAACCTGTCTAGGAGAAGGACACTCCGATATAAAACCTACGACCCGAGGATCTCGCTGTCACTGTCCCAGCTTGCTAGGCCATGGCAGATGAACCCCGGGTGTAAAGCGTGAGGCCAGTTCTGCGCACACTGTACTTCACCTACAAAACTCCATTGCACAGGCCGAAGGATGCATCCACGACCACCAGCTCTTCACGAGCGTGCCTGCAGTCAACGTGGACCATCACCTTCTTAATCTTCGTTCGCGAAGCCAAGCCAGAGAGTTGGAGAAACGCCTACATCAGAGTGCAAAGGTTTGCACAGACTTTGCACAAATTAAATAACATGAAAAAATTTAACATGATAAAATAATAATGGTGTACAAACTTGTACATTTGTCCCATCTCACAATATTTGTTATAACTCTGCAGATGTTAAATACTGCCTTGTTCAGATCAGGTCTTGATTGGTTGGTTGGTTGGTTTATGATTTTGGATGCATCAGCATTTTACTTTTAATAATTTTAAAATTTTGTAATTAAATTATAAACTATGCTTTTTTTTCCATTTAAAAACCATGCAGGATGAACTGTAATTATCTGGCCCTTTCTACCTATTTATCTCTCTCCATGCAGTCAAGTCCTCACAGCTCAGTGTACAAGGCTAGAAAAAGTGCTTCAGATTTTCCCATTGAAGCTCATTTCTTTTTCCTTTTTTCTTTTTTTCCCTCTCAAAGCATCATGTCATTCTTTTATCCTTTTATAGTCTATTTTCCTGTGCATGAGATTTTTTTTTTCCATTCTAGTCATGAGTCTAGGCAATTACTTTTTTAAATATTTAATTTAGTCAGTGTAGCACAGACAGTGAGCAAGATAGTGTGTGCGAGTTTAGTGTTGTTTGAAACAGTTTTTGATGCAATACATTATTAATATATTGAAATGGATAAATAATTCTGCCTGGAATTGGCTGGCTGGTGGCTCATCGGGTTTGAAGCGCGTGTTTATGTGGAGCGGCTGTGTCATCGCCTCCCAGGAGTTCCAAGCAATCAGAACGTCTGATGTGCAGCACAGCTCTGCATTCTAAGGAGAAACATGGACTTCTCCTGAGAGTAGGCAATTAGCGCACATCTCAAACGCTCCAAAGCAAATGTTCAGTCTTTAAAAATGCTTAGTTATTTATTTCAATATTTAGTTGGGTGTGACTCATTTTCTTGGTGACCTTTAGCACAAGCTCAATGTGATTACTAGTTTGAAGCTTTTATATGTATACGGAAACACTCATTTATTCAAATAGTAGAAGACTCCTGAGTTTCTACATTTGTCGAAATACCGGTTTGCATTGCATTCCTTAACCCAGCTCTGCTTCAGATATAAGATCAAGCTGGACTCTGATGAGGTTCATTATGGAGGCCACGGCCGACTGGACCATACTACAGAATTCTTCACCGAGCCCGTTCCTTATAAAGAGTGTCCAAATTCGATGCAGGTACACACACACACACACACACACACACACACACACACACACACACACACTCAAGCACGAACATACATTGTCTGTCTGTCTGTGTTCTCATCTGCTTAGTTCTACTTACCGCTCACTTTTTTATGAAGAATTATTGGGTTTAGAAGAGAGAGCTGGAGTTAAAAAGTGGAAAATCTCTTGTTTGTGGCTTGCTCTTAATGTAATATTCAAATGGTATAATTTCATGCAAACGGTACGACAGGATTCTTCATTTCCTGCACCAGGCCGATTATATAAACTGTTCAACTATCTGAGGACACAAAGCCATTGAAAGTTTCTAATTTTAGCTCATGTATTCATGGCTGCTCATTTTGAATGCAAACTGGCTAAAACTTCACAACTCGGTGAAAGTTTTTCACCACAAGCTGGAAACATTAGCATAAATGCAGGGAATATTTTCAAGCAAAAGCAATTCCTTATTGTAATGCCTGTATGTCTTTTTATAATGTCTTTATTACAGTACTGATATATGGGAATCGGTTATATGGGAAACTTCTCTCTGTCTCTCTCTTTCTGTCTCCATATCTCTATCTCTTTGTCTCTCTTTCTCACTGTCTCACTTTCTTCATCTCTTGCTCAGTCTCGTCTCTCTCTCCTCTCTTAATCTATCTCTCCATCTTTTACTCCTCCTTCCCCCCCTTCTTCTGACTGAAATTAAGCACATAGCGTGAACTTTAAACCCCTTGTTTCTAGTCGGTGACTTTTGATATACGACCCTCCCGTCTACCGCATCCCAAGCACTCATTCTTTCTTCTTCTCTTCTGCTCTTTTCCTCTCGTAAAGCTTTTCACACTCTTGGAAAAGGGTGTGAAAAGCTTTACATGTAGCCATAAAATGTAGATAATCACGTCTACTTTGCTGATTTAAGAGAGTCAGGTTTTCACTGATGCTTTAGTTTTTACAGTTTTCTGTACTTCATTAGAGAGTCTGAGTGGAAAGTGAGAGATGGTGTGCTAGGAGGTTTATTTTTTTATGTGATTACAGTTGTACAATAACGAGTGCATTTCCGAGTGGGTAGTGAAATGATGATACTGAATGAGAGAAATCCTGGGCGAGTTTGTATTCCTCCATTCCTCATCCTTCAGCACATTTTTCCAGTTCCAATAAAATGATGTAGAACCTGTAAAATGGGTGAAGAATTGAATGCTGTTTGAACATTTAAGACCTAATGAAATGTATAACTCCATATAGCAATATGTTCTTTCACAGTGTAAGTGTGCCTATGTGCTTATCTGTCTGCCTGCATGCATCATTAGAATAGGACCACAGAACAAAACCTGCACGTACAGCTGCAGAAGATACTGGCTGTTCAAAAGCAGGCTAATTCTGCAAGAAAATCGTGAACCTGGCTACGCTGCCTAGAGCGCCGAGACACACACACACAGCACTAATTTACACCTAGTTTTGGGAAGCTGACAAAATAGTGTGCAAAACTAACGCTAATTGTCTGAAGTTTAGTGCATCAAACAGCATGTATAATCAGCCACACTTCCCATGTTCCAAACCTTTTTTGTGCTGACGTCCCACGTTTTGCACAAACCTCCTTCAGATCCATAAATATAAGAGGAAAAGTGTATTTTGTATGTTGCCTATGTATGGTGCTTCAAGAGTGGCTTTATGCTTGTATGCCAGTTTTGTGCATAACATGAAAGGTTTGTAGGTTCCCCACCACACACACACACACACACACACACACACACACACACACACACACAATTCAGCCTAATTATGCCTAAAAAACAGCAGCATACAATTTAGTACATCTGGCCCTGGGTTTTGGAAATTTATTTGGATCTCAGTAGTTAAGATACTTCTGTACCCAAGAACTACATAAAATATTGAGATGGTAGAGCAGGTCATTTCCCAGTGCTGTTTCAGTTAGCCTGTGCTCAATGAAAGTTTAAAATACATCATAGGCTCATTAGTTCAATTTCAGCAAAAACCTGAAAGAATTATACAAATCCAAAAAAAGACTATTGAGAAGACTTGCTCTCGAGTTCCGAATAACCGTGCATACACGGCTATTTATTTTTGCGAAAAATTCCCGCCTGCACGGTCTTATTCGGGCCTACACGCTTATTCTATTTGTCAATACAAGCACGTGTGACGAATGAGCGAAAATAACGCCTGAACACAGACGACTCACTACGCACATGCGCAGACACAACGAAGCACCGCCGATGCACCAACAACACTGCCGGTGGTAAACAACGGTATCTATGATCGATTTCAATCCACCGAAAATTGACATGAATTTCACCCATCCAGTTCCATAAGGTAGCATATTCTTGAGATATAATAGCATAGAAGTGAATTACAATGCAATTTTTCCAAGTAATTAAATACTTATGCCAGCGGTTCAATATTGCTGGATGAAGACTTAACGGTTCATGCTCTTTCACCTGCTGGATTCAAATGGTGCAATAAAGTCTTCCTCTGCCTCTGTAATAGAATTTTGACATTTTTAAATTAGAATGTTGATGTTTTAAGACCTTAAATAAAGGTAAATTAAAGCAATTTGCATACTTGAGTTTCTCAAGCAAAAGTACTCTACTAGTATCCAGATATTCTTTTTGTTTTAGATAAAAAGAACACGAACAAGAAATTTTGACAGCCATGATATGATT
Source organism: Neoarius graeffei (assembly GCF_027579695.1). NCBI lineage: Eukaryota > Metazoa > Chordata > Actinopteri > Siluriformes > Ariidae > Neoarius > Neoarius graeffei. The sequence continues at coordinate 39,176,528 of NC_083585.1, read as the reverse complement.
TGTCTGTTTACTGAATTGATATTTGGTCTCCAAGATCTGTTCAGCATAATTTTCTAGACTACAAGTGTGCTTATCGCTTATTATATTTGTCCTAATGTGCCATCCTATACTCTTATTCCCAACTGCACTATTATTCGAAACTCGAGAATTTTCCGGCCTGCATGCTTATTTCCACCCTACACTCTTATTAATTTTTGCCCATTTTGCCGCCCTACACTCTTATTCCCAACTGCGCTGTTATTCGGAACTCGAGAGTACAGAGGCAACTGCAGGTTAAACATCTGAGCACTGTGGTTTATTGGCAAATACAGTACCAGTCAAAAGTTTGGACACACCTTCCAATTCACTGGTTTTTTTTTCTTTATTTTGATTCATTAAAAGACACTTCATGTCTTAAAGTAATGATGGATGTCGTTTCTCTTTCCTTAGTTGAGCAGTTCTTGACATTATATGGATTACTCCAGTTGTGGAATAGGACCATTTACCGTATTTTTATTATTTACTACTTACTGTTTGGTCTCAAACAGATTAAGAAGCTATGAAATTGCACTAATTAGCTTTTGACGAGACATGCCGGTTAACTGAAAAGCATTCCAGGTGACTACCTCATGAAGCTGGTTAAGATAATGCCAAGAGTGTGCAACGTGTCATCAAGGTAAACGGTGGCTGCTTTGAAGAATCTAAAATATGAAACACATTTTGTTTTTTGTTTTTTAACGCTTTTTTGTTTGTCTCATAATTCCATATATGTTCCATATGTTATTTCATAGTTTTGATGTCTTCAGTATTGTTCTACAATGTAGAAAAGGGTCAAAATACAGAAAAACCTATGAATGAGTAGGGGTGTCCAAACTTTTGACTGGTACTGTATGTAACACCATAAACAGTCTAAAATTGCAGGCGAGTCAGTGCCCAAACCCCAAGGTAATGGTAAAAAAAAAAAATTCAACATGGCATTAAAACAATTAAGCTTAGTCGTTTAAATGAAGAAGTCTTCTTCTTCTTTCGGCTATTCCCATTAGGGGTCACCACAGTGGATAATGTCCCTCCATCTCCTCCTGTCCTCTGTATCTTTTTCTGTAGCACCAACCATCCTCATATCCTCCTTCACCACATCCATAAATCTCATCTTTGGTCTTCATCTTTTCCTTCTACCTGGCAACTCCATCTCCAGCATTCTTTCCCCTATAGAGATCTTGCAGTCACGTGACCGGAAAGTACACAGCCGCCATCTTGTCGGTAAAAAACACCGCTGAATACTGCTGCACTCGTGTACAGAATGGATCAATTTCAACCGACGGACTACACGGCTCATTTTTCTAATGAACAGATAACTAGATATATGTCTAAAATAAACGATCTACAGATTAGTGACCCTTATGGCTTACCGGACGTAGTTTTCACGACCGTGTCAGTGGATTTTGAACTGCCAGAGGTGGAATACCCAGACGTGTATAATTACCTCATTAACTTTCCCTCGCTGTTCAGTGGTGAAGCACTGCGTGCTTATAAATCTCTGGACAGTTATCTTTACAGAAATTCAGGATTTGTCAGCGACTCAGATGTGGCATCTTGTAAACAAGAAAATAACAATCCTCATTGGATGGGTAAGTCACTTAAGTATTGAGTATAGCACTGACCAGCCGATTATAGAATAGAATAAGGTAATTCCAGCTGTAATTCCAAATCGTCCGTCTTGTTTACATGGATCTGGCATTGGAGAGGTAGAGGCTTGGCAGTGGAGATTTGAGTAGCTGTTTTCTGAGCTTAGTCAACAGGCCGGCTCTGCAGCCTCGCTTTTGCTTCCGCTCCCGGCACCGCCTCCTTCACTTTGCTTCCAGTAACAATCCACGGAGACCCCGCTGGTCTCGCTATCTCGTCCGGAATGTTGTGCATGCGATGGAAATCGCTACAAACCGTCATTTTCTACTGGAAACCAATGTCCAGTAAGTCCATACGGTTGTAGTGGATATTGAAGTCCGGTACAGACGAACAACACGCAAAAATACACACAAAAAACATAAAAAACGTGCACAGGTAGGGAGAGCTTGTAGCCGCAGCCGTTGTAGTAGAATTGTATATAGTAGGGTTTTCCAGAAGAAAAGGTAGAAGCAGAAGGCGGAATATGACGTTTGACCGACAAGATGGCGTCTGTCACAATCTGGATTGGCTGTGACGTCACATGCAAGTGCTCCATATACCCTGGATCTCTCCTCTGTACATGTCCAAACCATCTCGATCTCGCCTCCCTCACTTTGTCTCCAAGCCGTCGTACATGTTTTGTCTCTCTAATATTCTCATTTCTAATCCTGTCCAGCTTTGTCACTCCCAGTAAAAATTTCAGCGTCTTCAACTCTGCTGCCTCCAGTTCAGCCTCCTGTCTTTTTATCAGTGCCACCGTCTCCAAACCGTACACCATCGCTGCTCTTACTACTGTCTTGTTCACTTTCCCTTTCACTCTTACTGGCAACCGTCTGTCACAAATCACTCCTGACTCTCTCCTCCATCCATTCCAACCTGCTTGCACTCTCCTTCACTTCTCTTCCGCACTCACCATTACTTTGTACAGTTGACCCCAGATATTTGAACTCATCTACTTTGACCACCTCTGTTCATTGCAGCTGTACCATTCCATTGTCCTCCCCCCTCATTCACGCACATGTATTCCATCTTGCTCCTCCTGACTTTCATTCCCCTTCTCTCTGGTGCATATCAATTAGTCCATATAGCACTTTAAATGAAGAAGTACACATAAGAAATAGTGGTGGTGTATACTGTATGTATAAATGGTAAGGGAGGGACAGGTGAGAAGAAGCAGAAGGCTGGAGAACTGGAGCAAGTTGTCAGAAAAATTCTCTAAATAAAACTCAGCAGACACATTTTATAGAGCAACTGGAGAGAAGTTTATTCTTCCCCTGCAAGGAGAGCACACTTCAGCAATACAGTAGTAGTGCATCCCTGATGAGAGGAGGTTTTCCTCTTTTTATAGTGAGGTGAGAACAACAGAACTAGATTGCTTATAGGTTACATTAATGAATATTCATATTTATGGAAGCTACAGCATACATGAGTTTCATAACTCATACACAGGAACGTTCATTGATAATCACATAAAAGCAGTGATTACAGAGATAACACCTATTATTCTATCCACATTCACTGGATATGAGCAATCACATGCTCTGATTGGCTACTCTACTATTAGGGCCTCTGCATGCTCTTGCGACAAGGCTTTCGCAGATAGCTTTTCGCAGACAGTTGTAATTTATCGTTGAGCGGGGAGTAATAGGCGTGCGCGATGTTATTCACCGCCACAACGCAAGGGGGCGCGAAGTCGCGAAATCGCTAGGAGTAGTTGGTGGGTGTGGTTAGTGGAGTGTTTATCCTCCGGTTACTTATAATGACTAGAACTGGAGTCGTATAGATGTACGTACTTCCTCACTTCCTCGATCAACCGCTCTTCGTGCTGCTCCATCTTCACTCGTGTTTTTAAAAATGGCGGTAGTGAAAACAAACCAAACCGGGAAAGTAGGGAAGCGGAAGTGCGTGTACAGCGGATGTAGAGTGGACCAATCAGAGCCCTCTTGTCTGCGAGGCTTCTGCGGTGGTCACAATTTTTGGGAGGTGCGCGCAGAGCGTCTGCGAAGGGGGGGGGCTACGCAGACACCATCTGCGACACCATCTGCGAGGACTGCGTTGTCAGCATAAATTGGCCTTTAGGCTATCAGCTCATATACCGTAAGTAGAGAAAAACAGAATGGTGGAGCGTGTTGCTGAACCAACTGAGGAAAACAAAACACCAAAATGTGGAATAAAAGTATTTGATGGTAAGAACTTTATTTTTTTCTCCAAGAATTATGATTATCGCATTTTTCACAAATTGCTGCTGTCATTTCGCCGGTTTGTTTACATTCTAAGCAGAAATTATTTTGTCGGACGTTTTGTATAAAGTTTTTATTTATCGAATTTGCAAAAAATAAAAAAATGCTCGGTTTCTCAAAATCGATTGAATGTGGATAGAATAAAACAGTTATTCCACTCAATCTCGTCATACATGGCTTATAGCCAACTCAGCGCTACGCGCCTCATTGGCTATCAGCTCATATACGACTAGATTTCGTGGAATAACTGTTAAATGGCAATATTCCCCAACACAAGTGAGAGTGGAGGAAATAGGGGTGTGGCTATGGACAGGGGATTTGGAGTTCCCAGAGGTTGTTGTGCTTGTGACACATAAGTTGCTTTTACACAGGCAGCGAGAACAAGTTGCACCTGGAACACGTTGCGTCCACTTTCGTTCATGTTTACACGCTCGCTCACTATTGGTGGCAAACTGGAGGTTAGGCAGGTAAAGACAAAAGCGCGCATACACAAATCAGTGATCAGAAGCTTATTTTTATCTTGCTTTATTGTCCTTTCGCTGCTTGTTTCTATTTAAACACTCGACTCATTGCGGCCTGATTTCTCCAAATCTAATTGGGTATCTGCATCTCCCCATAACTGAATGAGAGGAAGAACAACTTCTTTAGTCCAGTTATCACTGCGATCGGCTTGGAAATTGCTTGACTCCGTTGTTTACAGGTGGAGAAGTTTGACAAGGAAAAGCACTCGAGAAGAAATGACCATTGATTTTTTTTCCTTCATTGAAGTGGTCTTAGGGCGGCACGGTGGTGTAGTGGTTAGCGCTGTCGCCTCACACCAAGAAGGTCCGGGTTCGAGCCCCGTGGCCGGCGAGGGCCTTTCTGTGCGGAGTTTGCATGTTCTCCCCGTGTCTGCGTGGGTTTCCTCCGGGTGCTCCGGTTTCCCCCACAGTCCAAAGACATGCAGGTTAGGTTAACTGGTGACTCTAAATTGACCGTAGGTGTGAATGTGAGTGTGAATGGTTGTCTGTGTCTATGTGTCAGCCCTGTGATGACCTGGCGACTTGTCCAGGGTGTACCCCGCCTTTCGCCCGTAGTCAGCTGGGATAGGCTCCAGCTTGCCTGCGACCCTGTAGAACAGGATAAAGCGGCTAGAGATAATAAGATGAGATGAGATGAAGTGGTCTTGTCTGGGTGATGAATGACTGGGATGAACGCTACCATGTACACGTAAGCCCTCCTACTTGCCACTGATTGTGTTTAGACGGTAAACAGGAACAAGTTACGCCTGGAATAAGATGTTCCAGAACAAGTTGCGCCACCTTGTAAAAGTGGAGCAAATTGTACCCACCGGTGTCATTTTGTTCCATAACAAATCATGTTTAGACGGGCAGTTGCATCAAGGCAACTCATTCCGGGAACAGCTTGTTCTGGTGCAAGTGCTCATGTAAAAGCAGTTTTTGTAAGCTAATTAAAATTCTCCATTTTGAAAAAGCCAAGCTCAGAATCCAAGCCTTTATTGATTACCTTGCATTAAAACCTGTTTTGTAAGATAAATTTATTTTCTTCGATTTCCACATGCCTACTTACTAAGATGTTGTGGGGTTTTGTTTGTTTTTGCCATGTACTCCTTCAAAAGCTCCTCTTCAGAGAACAGTTTGCTGTGTTTTACTGATAGCATGATTTTGTGCCGTATAGCCACTGGGTGAAGGGCATTACATTTTACTGAGCCTGTAAACTAGCAGCAAATTTGGAAGCTCCATTAGCCTAATTCTAATGTGACAGATTGCTGGCATAGATGGCGTTTAGTCGAAACTTCTTCAAATGTTGCAGTGCTTTTCTTACAGTTGAACCGTACAGTCTTTGTTCCAAAAACTTTCTGCGTTCTGTGGAAAAATTATTTTATGGTCCGTTCTTAGTTGAACAGTGCAGTGACTGTTAACATCCTGCTACTTCATCCCACTCAATTTGATGTCAGTTTCATCAGAGCAGAGAGAAATTTCTCCCACCTGGTTCTGTGGTGACCAAAATTGATACTGATATGAGAAAATAGAAGTATGCAAAGTGGGAAATGATAAATATTCATAAATGGCAGGTAGAATATGTTCCATGGGCTGTAGTTTGCCAAATCCTGCTCTTCACACTTGCCAGACAAGTGATCCGTAAAGACAAGTGATCCATTTCCATTGGTTCCCATACACGATCATGTCTCCATGTTTCGCAGATAAGCCGCAGGTGTGGTATGGTATCATTTTAGAATGGATCAATCTGCCTCTCAGTTGTTGGTCTTTTCCTTGTGGTTCTGTTTCGCACATCTTCACCAGTAATAATCTTTCGACTTGTTAAACCATTTTTCAACACAATTGTTTTTTTGTTTTTTTTTTAAAGTCACCGTCTGCTGTGGTTATCAGTTGTCTGCCAGACTGTTTGCTATCAGTAAGCCCACCAGATGCATAGCTACAGGCTACAAGCCAGGAAAGGCAGGTGATTGCCTCAAGCCTTCAGCATTAAGGGATCTCTAGAAGGATGAATGACAAGTTTTTATCATCTTAAATCCATTGGAAATGCTAAATCACAGATTATAGAATCCTTTAATGAGCAGTGTGGCCAAGGTTAAGTCGAACATGTGATTTGGGTTAGGTTTGTTTAAATTAAGTTGCATGGTTTTGTTAAAACTGAGATTACACACCTCTGTATGTTTGACATGGGTTTAGTAGTAAAATGTTCCCAATAGTCTGAGAGAAATGTTCTCACAAAGAAAAGTTTCTTTTAAGATAAGAACGCTAAAGGGAGAAAAACGTGTTGTAAGTGGTGGAGTGATGGGTTTTGATTTGCCTGGAATGAAGAAAATTGAATTGGCAATGTATGATCTAGAAGTGTGGTCCTCTGCCACCCAGGAGATTCTGTCTCATGGATATTAGGGAGCAACGTTCACGGACGCAGATACAGCTGTTCAGAGGTGTTTCTCAGTTTATTAAAAGACAAACATGGGTATGGATCCACATTCAAGACTGTGTTGTCGCTAAGTGATTGGAAGATGGGTCTGAAGATGGGTTTGTATAGCTATGTGATTGGAAGATGTCATTTCAGGATGTGGTGTTGGCTACATGTCACAGGGTAGCTTCAGTGGGTGATGGAGAACTACATCAGTGATCAGGATAGACTTACGAAAACAGAGCGTGAAGATAAGTTTCAAAGATTTTACTGAAACTAGACGAAACAAACTGACCAAAACCAGTTGCAAGCAGGACAAACAGATACACTATATTGCCAAAAGTATTTGCTCACCTGCCTTGACTCACATATGAGCTTAAGTGACATCTCATTCCTAATCCATAGGGTTCAATATGACGTCGGTCCACCCTTTGCAGCTAGAACAGCTTCAACTCTTCTGGGAAGGCTGCCCACAAGGTTTAGGAGTGTGTTTATGGGAATTTTTGACCATTCTTCCAGAAGCGCAATTGTGAGGTCACACGCTGATGTTGGACGAGAAGGCCTGGCTCTTAGTCTCCGCTCTAATTCATCCCAAAGGTGTTCTATCGGGTTGAGGTCAGGACCCTGTACAGGCCAGTCAAGTTCATCCACACCAGACTCGGTCATCCATGTCTTTATGGACCTTGCTTTGTGCACTGGTGCACAGTCATGTTGGAAGAGGAAGGGGCCAGCTCCAAACTGTAAAAACAGTCTGCATGCCGAGGTGCTTGATTTTATACACCTGTGGCCATGGAAGTGATTGGAACACCTGATTCCGATAATTTGGATGGGTGAGCAAATACTTTTAGCAGTATAGTGTATCTCTATCATGGAGAAAATGAGAAACATATCTGAGGTTTTTCCATCGATGGCAGTAGATGTTGTAACCATGTTTTAAAAAGGGGGGGGGCGTCGTGGCTCAGGTGGCTAAGGCGCCGTACCATAAATCCGGGGACCCGGGTTCGATTCCAACCTGAGGTCATTTCCCGATCCCCTCCCCGTCTCTCTCTCCCACTCATTTCCTGTCCTGTCTCTACACTGTCCTATCCAATAAAGGTGAAAAAAGCCCAATAAAAAAAAAAAGGGGGGCTCCCAGGGATGAAGTTAGGATTCATGCGTAGAAGGTTTATTTTCCAAAATACAAATTCAGAAGCAGTCCACATGAATGCCAAGAGCAACATGACTCCAAATTGTGATCAATAAACAGCATCAAGAAAAAAGTCAGAGTCCAAATACCAAAAATCAGCATCGAAGTTAAAGGGCAAGACAAAAGGCAGAGATGTAGCAAGTCAAGCTAGGGTCAAACACAGAAAATCTATCCAGCGTAAACACGGCTCAGCTCTTACAAGGCCGGCTAGCAAACCACAAAGCTTCCCACTTACTTGAAAGGTTATGTGTTTTTTATACTGTTCAGACAGGAAGTGCATGGAATAATCTAGGAGGTGTTCAAGAATTCAGGGAAAGGTGACCTCTGGTGTTCTGGAGGGGAAATGTCTTGGTTGGATCCTACACCCAAATTGTTTAGTTTATACAGCTTGATGGTTTAATAAGTAGATTGTTGGAAAGAGAGATATTTTTCTTGTTCAGTCGCTAACTTCCAAGGTTAAAGATTTTTCAAGCGGTTACAGCAAGTGGCTGATTTAGATTGTTATTTAAAGTCTACTGTAACCTCCATGTATTAATAAACTACAGTGTTCATTATGGAAGTTGGCTTTTTTTAATCGAATAACATATTTGACTAGAGAGAAATTAAATATTTTTATCATTGATAATAATAAGAAACCACTGTAATCGAAATAAAATGGATGAAGTAAGCTTATTTGGGTTGAGTAAAGTCAAGAGAATAAGAAAAAGCATGAATCGAAGTAGAGAAAGATCTGCTTTTAAGTTGCAAAAGGATATTTTAGTTTGTTTTAGAGAGAATAAAATTTAATTCAATAAGCTTATGGTCTGAAATGCTGTTGTGAGAATTGTGAACGGTTATAATTGAGAGATTGCGGCTTTAAATCGAAATATTTGAGAAGGGAAATAAATTCACAAGTAGTAACGGTCAGTGTCAATATGCATAACAAATACAATATTACAGCAGAGGACATAACAGAAAGTAACAAGTGCTGTTGTACGAACACTTTAATAACTAGGTGCACAGATGAGTTTACTTCATGAAAGGTGATGATAGGGGCGGCACGGTGGTGTAGTGGTTAGCGCTGTCGCCTCACAGCAAGAAGGTCCGGGTTTGAGCCCCGTGGCCGACAAGGGCCTTTCTGTGCGGAGTTTGCATGTTCTCCCCGTGTCCGCGTGGGTTTCCTCCGGGTGCTCCGGTTTCCCCCACAGTCCAAAGACATGCAGGTTAGGTTAACTGGTGACTCTAAATTGACCGTAGGTGTGAATGTGAGTGTGAATGGTTGTCTGTGTCTATGGCTACATCCACACGACAACGGCAACGAGATTTAAAAAAAAAAAATATTGCGTCCACATGGGCAATGGATCAGTAAAATATCAGGTACATATGGCAACGCAACGCTTGCTGAAAACAATGCAATACACATGCCACACCTCTAGGTGCGCTGTAAGACGGTTCCATCGGAGACACCAGAATAATAGAAGAAGTAAGGACGCATGCACATAAACTATTATGCGCGAGACTTCATATTAGCCACAGTCAGAAAAATCTGTTCGTAAAATTACGTTATAATGACCAAATACAATGAAAAGTATTTTTCCAGTCTCACCTGTGAAAGGTAATCCCATGTGATCTCGTTTGGATGGTAAACCTGTTGGTAAAGTTAAACGCAGCACATGAATGAGGCATCTTTATTCTCCGCTTTGCCCCATCCAATATGGCGGCGAGGATGACGTACGATTCTACGCGGAAGGCGGCGTCTTTAATGGTCCAGAATAAATTGAATGCTACACGTTGATGGATTAATTTGTTCTTCTACGCCCTTTTTGAGGAATGTATTGTAGGACTTAAACCAACATCTGAAGAGGTGAGATCGCGCCTTTTTTTTCCCTATTTTTGCTGGCGGGATTGACTCTGCCCTAACTCTCTCTCTCTCTCTCTCTCTCTCTCTCTCTCTCTCTCACTTTGCACCATTACACAATAAATATTCACAGTGAAAATATTTTGTAAGCGCGTTTCATGAACCAAGTTATAGGATTTGTTGACAACTCGCATCGAGTTCGTTACACTTCTGCCCGGCGTGAAGCACATGTGGTTGTGACGTCATCGTAAACAAATCCGTTCTACTCATCCAGACGACTTCGCAACGGCGCCGTTGCCAGATCTTTCCACTCTGGAACCCGTTCTCAAAAGATTTCGTTTTGGGGCACCCAAAACGCCGGTGCCGTGTGGACGCCAGGCCGAAACGATAAATAATTTTATCAGATTCACCTGAATCCGTTGCCATGTGGACAGGGCCTATGTGTCAGCCCTGTGATGACCTGGCGACTTGTCCAGGGTGTACCCCGCCTTTCGCCCGTAGTCAGCTGGGATAGGCTCCAGCTTGCCTGCGACCATGTAGAACAGGATAAAGCGGCTACAGATAATGAGATGAGATGAAGGTGATGATAATTTTTTTGTTCTTATGATAAACAGTAGCCAGGCCATGTCCTTTTCCCCTGAGTCATGGTTTTGATAGACATAGGGATGAGCAGGTACAGTTCTAGAAAGCCATTTGCTGTTCGCCAGGTTTCTGTAAAAACCTGTTGAGAGCACTGAGAGACTGAGCGGCATTTTAACAGTACACATTTGAGTAGTAGGGTCAGAGGGGGTTAGATCTGGGAATGGTTCGATTTGTTTTCGGCAAAAGGCCGAAGATTAGGAAGCTTTGATGTGGAGTGATGTGTCCAACCTATCAGACCAGAGATAGTAGAATGGTGGAAAGTGCCGAGTGGCACACATTCACACAGCGTTTTACACAAAGGTGGGTGTAAAGAGGATGAGACAAAGATAGAAGAGTAAAAAAATAAAAAGAAAAGATAACTCCTTGCCATATGGGCAGTTCGGATGTTAAGAGTCCTAGAGACAAAGGTTTAAGTATTTTGTAGTCCAAATTAAGAAACATATTCCATCCAATTCCAAGCACCAGTTTCTCCATGCTTACCAGGTAAATACGAGCGCGAGGAGCAAGCAGCTTAAAGCATATACGCAGAACCATGGCCTCACTTTCGTTTATAAATGCCCTGAGACCTCAAGAATGGCACAGGAATAGTTTTAAGCATTAACAATAAATCTAATATAGTAATTTTTATGATTAAAGTGATTCCTATAGGTAGTGGTCTGAGTGAATGACCTTGACGTCCATAACGTCACAGCAGGAAATCTGTCAGTCTCCTCGCCATTTCCGCTATACTAAAACACAGAGCTGACTGCAACTCCGATCCTCCATTTTGAGGATCAGCTAATTTATCGCCATGCCACGTAGATGTGCCAGCAACATGACAGAAGGTGGATTGACATTGCATTCATGGCCCAAGAATGTTCAAACTGCAAAGATTTGGACGCGTTTTGTGAGAAGTTCACGGGCACATTGGGCGCCTATGAAGTGCCCAAGACTACTGAAGACGTTACGTTCCATCCCGGGTTTAAGTAATTGCCTGAGCCGAGCAGTAATGGCGGAGTACTCGGTGTGGAGAAAATGGAGAATGAGTGGACCAGCCGTCTGATTTCTCCGCTGGATATTGCTGCCATCTCGCCCTTGCGTGGAAGAAGCGAATAAACGGAGAACTGAACGAAAAACTGAAAATCAGATTGTAAATCTCCTCTGCTCTGCACATTTTACTGAAGACTCGTACGAGACCTCTGATCTGTTGAGAAGCGTTGGCTATAAGCCCGTATTGAAAGAGGGCGCAGTATCAACAATTAAATAAAACTACAAGAAAAGGAAAGCATTTATTTATTTTTTAAAAGGAAAGTAAGTTTAGTTGCACCAGTTCTCCCGGAGTGTGAGCCGAGGGCTGTTGGTAAAACCCAGGATGGAACGGGACAGGACATATCGCTCAGGCAGTGACCTCCCTGCAGTTGTTGCTAAAACCAGTGACGTTACGTTCCATCCCGGGTTTAAGTAATTGCCTGAGCCGAGCAGTAATGGCGGAGTACTCAGTGTGGAGAAAATGGAGAATGAGTGGACCAGCCGTCTGATTTCTCCGCTGGATATTGCTGCCATCTCGCCCTTGCATGGAAGAAGCGAATAAACGGAGAACTGAACGAAAAACTGAAAATCAGATTGTTTTGAAACAATCGGCCACAAGATCAGCCTTCAAGAAGTGAGAACACAGACGGGTAAGCTCCGACTCTCATTTGGATAAAAAAACAGCACGTTGTTTACTTGCATTTAGATTAATACATGTAACTTGGAGGCGGCACGGTGGTGTAGTGGTTAGCGCCGTCACCTCACAGCAAGAAGGTCTGGGTTCGAGCCCCGTGGCCGGCGAGGGCCTTTCTGTGTGGAGTTTGCATGTTCTCCCCGTGTCCGCGTGGGTTTCCTCCGGGTGCTCCGGTTTCCCCCACAGTCCAAAGACATGCAGGTTAGGTTAACTGGTGACTCTAAATTGACCGTAGATGTGAGTGTGAATGGTTGTCTGTGTCTATGTGTCGGCCCTGTGATGACCTGGCGACTTGTCCAGGGTGTACCCCGCCTTTCACCCGTAGTCAGCTGGGATAGGCTCCAGCTTGCCTGCGACCCTGTAGGACAGGATAAAGCGGCTAGAGATAACGAGATGAGACATGTAACTTGTGTGTTTAAGTTATCGGTATAAGATTATTTAATTTGCTTCAGAATGTGATTGTCTCAGTTCATCTGATTATTTAATTAGCCTTTTACATTTTATCAGTGAAAATGCATACATGTACATGTGTGTTGCAGAAGTTATAACACCTATCCTGTTTTAATGAGAGTCAACCCACAATCAATGAAGTCAAATCAGTCTTAGTTGAGCAAGTCGGTAACCGTATTTCTTACTTTCACCATAAATTTTTATTTATATGACTTTGGTCTATAGCTGTAAAAGGCCTCGGCCTTAAAACCGGTTACCGCTGTGACATCACACACTCAGGGCTGTCTGGCTCAGCGGGGCAGCTCGAATGCCAACTTTGCGGTCGATTTTAACTCTCAAAAATATATTTTTTTAATTCCCATTTATGCAGCATCCAAGAGTCAAGGATGGAGATACTATCCACTCAGAAATGTATTTAAAAATAAAGGTTCTGCGTATCTCCTTTAACTACTTTACACTACAAGATACTGACCAACAGCAAGAGGATAAAGGCTCCCTCACTGCAGATGCACTCAGTAAAGGTGCAGGGAAGGAGGGAGAGGGGAGGGAAGAAGTCGTCGTCTTGATTTGTCACATGCACACTCAAGCGCAGTTAAATTCATCGTCTGCATTTAACCCATCTGAACACACACATGCGCACACACATACGCAGAGCAGTGGGCAGCTATACTAAAACACCCAGGGAGCAGTTGGGGGTTAGGTGCCTTGCTCAAGGGCACTTCAGTCCAAGACCACCCCATGTTAACCTAACTGCATGTCTTTGAACTGTGGGGGAAACCGGAGCACCCGGAGGAAACCCACACAGACATGGGGAGAACATACAAACTCCACACAGAAAGGCCTCCGTCGGCCACTGGGCTCAAACCCAGGACCTTCTTGCTGTGAGGCGACAGTGCTAACCACTACACCACCATGCCACCCAAAGGGCAAGCAATGTCTAAAGTGTTTTTTTTTTTTATGTCTGGAGCAGAACCAGTGGAAAGTATACAAGTAAAGAAATGGGAATTGCTTGTGGGTAGGGTTCCTGTTTGGTATCTCCAGGGTCCCTGGTCCAATCCTGAGTTTGGGTTACTGTGTGTGTGGAGGTTCATATGCTCTCCCTGTGTCTGTGTGGGTTTTTGCTAAATTGCCCCTAAAAGTGAATGAGTGTGTGAATGTGTTTGTGCATGATGCACTGTGATGAATTCGAGTCCCAGTAAAAGTATATTAATGCCATGAACCCAGTGTTCCCAGAAAGCACGCTGGAGCCACCTTAACCCTGACCAAGTTAAAGCAGTTACTGAAGATTAATAATAATAATAATAATAATAATAATAATAATTTTATACGCCACTCATATTTTTCATACAAACTACATCCAGGACGTTAAGTAACATATATTTTTCAATTGATGAATTTTGATAAATTTGGGTACTTTTTGTGAATGTGTCTATATAATCAAGAGAAAATCGCACATTGGCTTGAAGATATGAAGTTTATCTTCTTGTGTTGAAAAATCTGGACCTGAGTGACACATTTCCCAAATATCTTCACCCCGATGACGTCACTCCCATTTGTCCCAGAGGTGGACAAAGTACCTAACTTCATTACTTAAGTCAGTGTACAGATCCCACTGGTCAAATGTTACGCCGATACAAGTGAAAGTTGTCCAGTCAAATTTTTACTTAATTTAAAGTACTGAAGTACTTGCTTTTAAAAATACTTAAGTATTAAAAGTACATTTTCTGTCAACGCATCATTGTATTATTGCCACAATGCTTACAAAACCTAATGCCTCTGAAGCAACCGACTGGATTCAGCTTGTAGAACCTATAGAATAAACGCCTGGTAGAATGTTACAAAATGAAACACATCTTAAAACCAAGCAGAATCATCAATAAGATGCTAGCTGGTTTTTCTCTTTGGCTACTGGTAAAAAATGCATAGTAGCTATAGTAATTATGCAAGGTCACAAAAGCTACAGTGTTAATGTTACCGATGACAGAAATGTGAATTCACAAAATGAACACATGCTGTGCCATCATCAGGCTTTCGTCTAAACCGGGGAACAGGGGCGCTGCGCCCTCTTACTCTCGGCGTGCACCCCCTTACCGAAATGCCGACTGAACCCCAAGCCACACTTAGGCCATGCACTTATATGCTACTGCACAACATGCAGTCTTTCTCAAAACGATCTTTTCTCCGTGAAAACATCCCAGCAACACCACATTACAATGTGTCTGATCATCAAATACGTTATAATTACTCCAAAAATATTCCAGTCATAGTACTGTAGATACACCGCCAGACGGTGCAAAAACAATCCGAATTGGCGTTTCCCAGACTGAGGCGCCATGTTGTTTACTTGTCGCGGCTGCTCTCGCGAGATTTGACATGGGTTACATACAAGGTCAGCTGACTTGTAGAGCGAGATTTCTTGAGACTGAATGACCTTTCACCCACCGGCGCGGGAGCTTTTGACAGAAGTAGTTCGCGAGTTGTTTTTGTTGACACTTGGGCATTTAAAGATGTCATCCCGCGGCACGAAACGGAAGAAAGCCAAAGACTGTCCGGGACAGAAGATGATCACTTCTTTCTTTTTCAGTGTTGACAGACAATTTGTTACAATTTCCCTCTCAGATAGCCTCAGAATGTCCCATTGTAGCCTCAATTTTTCAAAGGCTTCGCACGGCGGAGGGGGGAACGGACAACCGGCACCATTCCCCACCACCACTTCGCTCCCTCGCCATGGTGAGCGCCCTCATACTAAATTTTTCTAGAAAAAACCCTGATCATGGTGGTTTAACGTTAAGCTAGCTAGTCAGTGACGCGCCACCTGACATGCTAACAAACACTTTTCAAACTTGAAATCATATTGGCTAGCTAACGTTACTAGAAAAGAAAGATTTCTACATTCTGTTTATTTGGCAAAGTTATGCTAAAACATATTTCTGAAAAGACTTCAGATAAGTTAACATTATTAATGTTAGTGTAACTCCATTTTTGCATGCTAACTAACAGTTTCCAAGTTAACTAGCTATGTGTTATCGTTAGCCGTGGACAAGACGATGGCAACTTGGCGGGCACGTCCATAGAAAGTCATGTAACTAACCAGACTGCACAGCTATTGCAACGTTATCGCTAGCTCTAAAAGCACAGACAGCTTCATTGCAAGCTTTCTCTTGGAATAAAACGTTTACATATGCTTCTGCAGGTTGGACAGCGAGTTTTTGGAGGCCATGATGTGGTTCGTTTTAAGCAAACGAAGCAAGCATTTAAGACGAAACAAATCTTTAATCCTTTCCCCAGAGCATTCCCCAGAAGAACCGCCTCCCTCCATTCTGCCATCAATTGATCATGTTCAAATAATGCTGCTGAGAAATCACTGAAGTTGATTTTATACGGTCCATGGACGTGACATGACCCTAGTGATTACTGATGGGCTGTCTTAGTGTCACCTGCGAAAAAAAAACCAATCACATTTTAGAAAAGAAAAGAAACATCCACTTTC
Organism: Neoarius graeffei; assembly: GCF_027579695.1. Classification (NCBI taxonomy): domain Eukaryota; kingdom Metazoa; phylum Chordata; class Actinopteri; order Siluriformes; family Ariidae; genus Neoarius; species Neoarius graeffei. The sequence goes on along the minus strand of NC_083585.1, from coordinate 39,160,427 downwards.
AAACCTGCTTCATAGTAACGAGTAACGAGGACCTTGATAGAAATGTAGTGGAGTGAAAAGTGCAATATTTTTCTTTCAAATGTAGTGAAGTTAAAGTCATAAGTTTCCAAAAAAAAAAATAAAGTACAGATACTCAAAAAGTCTACTTAAGTACAGTACTCAAGTAAACGTACTTCATTACTGTCCACCTCTGATCTTCAAGCCAACGTGTGATGTTCGTTTTATTGTATCAACACATTCACAAACATAAAGGATCCAAATTTATAAAAACAATTCATTGATTTCCTCGTGAGTGGCCTATAGAGATTTATGTCATGCTTTTGGTTCCCCATGTCCCAGATGTAGCTCGTATGAAAAATGCAAGCAACGTATTTCTCAGTAAAACACTTGTACTTGTGTCTAATATATAAAGGGTTTTTTTTGTTGTTGTTTTTTGCCATGTAAAAAGAAGACGACGACGCCTTTACTGTATTTGTCACATGTGCAAGCACTGCCATTTGTGAAATTCCTCCTCTGCATTTAACCCATCTGAAGCCATGAATACACACATGCGCACACACACACAAGTGAGCAATGAGAACACATGTACCCAGAGCAGTGGGCAGCTATGCTACAGCGCCTGTGAAGCAGTCAGGGGTTAGGCGCCTTGCTCGAAGGCACTTCAGCCATGATACAGAGGGAGCGGAAAGTGCTGTTTATTCACTCAACTCCCCTCACATTTTTCCTGCTGGTCCAGGGAATCGAACTGGCACCATTTGGGGCCCAAAGCTGATTCTCTAATCTTCAGGCCATGGCTGCCCCCAGTGCAAGGATACACAACTGGAGTGCAAAGTTATTTTACATTCATGCAGAATCAATTGGAGTTTAATGCCCAGTGCAGTGTGATGCATTTACAGGATCCTTAGTAACTACCTGGTCAGGATCATGGTGGTTTGAATTATTAACAGTGTGAGTGGGATTTAAGAAAACAGTCCGCACCCATCTCTAATTGAAATTAAATATGAACTTGAGTGATTATGTAGTGTAGAATGTAGTGGTAGGCGTCCTATTTCATTTATAAACCTTCAGTTTAGGCCACACCCATTTCAGGTTTAAACACAGTACATGCACTACCGTTCAAAAGTTTGGGGTCACTTTGAAATGTCCTTATTTTTGAAAGAAAAGCACTGTTCTTTTCAATGAAGGTCACTTTAAACTAATCAGAAATCCACTCTATACATTGCTAATGTGGTAAATGACTATTCTAGCTGCAAATGTCTGGTTTTTGGTGCAATATCTCCATAGGTGTATAGAGGCCCATTTCCAGCAACTCTCACTCCAGTGTTCTAATGGTAAAATTGGCCCTTTTCCACTACCCTTTTTCAGCTCACTTCAGCTCACTTCAGCCCGACACGGCTCGCGTTTCGACTACCTCAGAACAGCACGACTCAGCTCGCTTCACCCCTGCTTAGCACCCAAAACTCGCACCGTTTTGGAGTGGGGCTGAAGCGAGCCAAACCGTGCCGAGTGAGGCTAGGGGCATGAGGAGACACTCCCCTGTGCACTGATTGGTGAGGAGGAGTGTCCTCACACGCCCACACACGCCCCGCGAGCATGCTGGGATCTGTAAACACCGTAAACCCGGAAGAAGAATTACGAATTACGAAAATTTCTGAAGCCTTATGCGCCTCGCCTCATCTATATGCTCTTGCCAGTATCTGTTGGCGTTGTCGGTGACAACAAGCCACAGCACCAAGACCAGCAACACTAACGACTCCATGTTTATTGTTTACTATCCGGGTCGTGAGACTACCGCTTAAAAGATCACTGATATCACTGTTTCCACCGCCTAACGACATCACGTGACGTCCACCCACTTTCGCTAACTCCACCCAATGTGTCCACCCACTTCCAGCCAGCACGGTTCAGCGTGGTTGTAGTCGAAATGCAACTCCAACAGCCCCACTCAGCTCGACTCAGCCCAACTCAGCCGCGTTTGTAGTGGAAAAGTGGCAAATGTGTTTGCTCATTGCCTCAGAAGGCTAATGGATGATTAGAAAACCCTTGTACAATCATGTTAGCACAGCTGAAAACAGTTTAGCTCTTTAGAGAAGCTATAAAACTGACCTTCCTTTGAGCAGATTGAGAGGCTGTCCACATGGCAACGGATTCAGGTGAATCTGATAAAATTGTTTATCGTTTCAGCCTGGCGTCCACACGGCACCAGCGTTTTGGGTGCCCCAAAACGATATTTTTTGAGAACAGGTTCCAGAGTGGAAAAATCTGGCAACGGCGCCGTTGCGAAGTCGTCTGGATGAGTAGAACGGATTTGTTTACAATGACGTCAACCACGTGACTAGAACAAGCAGCACTCTCGCTGTTTTGTATGAACCACTGCATTGCATTCACTTTTGTATACAGCTTTTCTTTTAAATAAACAAGTAACTGAACCATTTCTTGAATTTCTTTTTTTTATTGGATAAGACTGCTTTTCAAAATGTTCACACACAATATAAAAAGTTATATAAATTATATAAAAATGCTTTTCAAAATGTTCACACACAATAAGAAAATTAAGTTATATAAAACTATGCACACTAATAAAACTAATTTGTACACATAGAAGGCACGATTTCCTCGCGTAGTCGCAGCCATCTTCTTCTTGTTGTTGTGTGTTTGTTCCTGAGTGCTTCACGCCAGGTAGAAGAAGGGGTTTATGTGCATGCGTCTACTTCTTCTATTGTTCTGCTGTCTCCGATGGGACCGTCTTACAGCGCACGTAGAGGTGTGGCATGTGTATTGCATCGTTTTCAGCAAGCGTTGCGTTGCCATATGTACCTGATATTTTACTGATCCGTTGCCCATGTGGACGCGATATTTTTTTTAATAAAATCTCGTTGCCGTTGTCGTGTGGATGTAGCCTGAGTTTCTGGAGCATCACATTTGTGGGGTCGATTAAATGCTCAAAATGGCCAGAAAAATGTCTTGACTATATTTTCTATTCATTTTACAACTTATGGTGGTAAATAAAAGTGTGACTTTTCATGGAAAACACAAAATTGTCTGGGTGACCCCAAACTTTTGAACGGTAGTGTATAAAGATAATGCCATTGCACAGCACCCCTAATGCTGATAGTCTGCGATTGTTTTCATATTTGTTTTTATTTCAGCTTCAGTGTGCTCAAGTACAGAGTCTCAAAGTCAAGCCCAGTATTTGTCTGATTTTTTGGGGGAGATTTTTGTTTCTCAAATGTTCTGGAGGTCATGAACATAGCTATTATGTATTACTAGCACTATGTATTAGATGACTAAGGCCAATAAAGTCCACAGAGTAATTGTAGTCATATTATATCTAGTTGAAACTGATAGTGCCTCACTAGACAACAATGGTCAGTACTATGTATTGATCTACAGTCTAAGCCCAATATAGTGCACCTTCAAATGCCCTTACGACTAATGCGCCACAGGATCTTCATTTCAGTCTCACTTCTATTTTAGTTTCACCACAAAAGATCATAAAAACATTGTCACTATTATCTCTGGGTTTCCTAACAGAGAGCCTGGTATGTGGTAAATACACTGCTACATCTTCACTGGGGAGATCTTGTATTTCAAAGGCTTGTGTTTGTCATGGAAGTGATTCCTAGCTGAGACTTTAAAATGCTAATGTCCTCAAAATACTTTTCCGTTTGACCCTACTAAGATTAAAGCTATTCAGTTGTCTGATTATGTAAGGAAGATCAACAAATAAATATTTCCCTCCTGAAACTGAATTAATTTGACAAGAAATTGCTTGGTAAATGTTTGAACGCTTTCTCGCACGTACTTGAAGTGCATTAGGTCAGGACACTTTCTGCTCAAGCTGCAGCCCTACTTTTATCTTGGCAGAAATTCTCAACTGTATTAAGACAGCTTTCATCAGTTAACCCCCCCCTCCCCACTGCCCAAAAATTATGCATTCTCTTTTTTCTTTCTTCCCAACTTTTTATTAATTCAAACACCACAATCTTACACCAAGCAGTTTCAGCTAAATGCAAAGTATAGTTTAACAAGCCCAGCTAATATAAATCCCATGAGTGAGCAGCAGGAGTGAGACACAGGCAGCGTGGAATTCCTGTCAGATACTGAATCTCCCATCGACGTGTCTCTGGCATGCCTCAGTATGATGGGAATTAATCATTCTGTCTGTTGACAGGTACTGACAAGATGTCCCTTTTATATTCACACAATTTTTACCCATGATTTATTTAAGGGCCACAGCTTCGAAGTCGACACAAGTCTGCGTAGAACTTTTTCTGTTCTTTTTTGCTTTCTTTCTCATTTAATGGGCCCATCAGCTCCCCTACCCCCTTCTCAGTGAGTGACAATAGACTCTCATTTACCATCTGTAGGCGTTGCAGAGGCTGATGCATCATACGCTTAAACTGGCGGAATCTAACCGAATGAGCAGTGCACAGCAAAGCAAGAGAAAAACGCAGTCCCTTAAAAAAAATTTCTCACGTTGATTCTCTGAATCCAAGTTTCTGATTTGATGTATAATTTCGTTAATTGCTGCATAGTTGCAAATAAATGGATTATGATTTTATACCACAGTGCTGTTGATTTTCTCAGTTCTGATTGGTGTTGATTCATTTCTAAGCAAATAGCAGTAAGATTTATGGTCCTGTGCTGCTCCATCCATCCTTCCATCCGTTATCTGTAGCCGGTTATCCTGTTTCCTGCGCTGCTCCTTATGTTTTATTTCTATAGTAACACTGTACACTGGGACACTGACTTGAAGTTTTCTGTGTATGTTTAGCCTTTTTGGAAGTAGAATTCAGTGACTGTTTCTAGTTGCTATAATGTAAGTGATAACACAAACTAATTTGTTTTATAAGCTATAATGCATTTATAAAACTAATAGCAGACCAAAGCTCCATGCTCAAGAGAATATAGTAATGCATTGACCTGATTTTTGCGACCGTACAACATCTGTACACACGTGTGTACACTACCACAGGGCACTTGATGATAAGTGCAAGGCAACGTATGTCATAAACACTTGACCAGTGGACAACAAAATCTGTATCTTGATTTACATAAGAGACATGGGTTTTATCCAGTGCTTATTTTTAATTTGGTTTAAAAAAAAAAAAAAGTGGGATTATCTCATCTCATTATCTCTAGCCGCTTTATCCTTCTACAGGGTCGCAGGCAAGCTGGAGCCTATCCCAGCTGACTACGGGCGAAAGGCGGGGTACACCCTGGACAAGTCGCCAGGTCATCACAGGGCCGACACATAGACACAGACAACCATTCACACTCACATTCACACCTACGGTCAATTTAGAGTCACCAGTTAACCTAACCTGCATGTCTTTGGACTGTGGGGGAAACCGGAGCACCCGGAGGAAACCCACGCGGACACGGGGAGAACATGCAAACTCCACACAGAAAGGCCCTTGCCGGCCACGGGGCTCGAACCCAGGACCTTCTTGCTGTGAGGCGACAGCGCTAACCACTACACCACCGTGCCGCCCCCTAAATATATGTGTTACATAAAATTTGAATAATTGGCAAATTGCTGTGGTATTAGAGAAATAAGACACCGTTATTACTGGGACATGCTGTCATTGGAAGTAACGTCAATTTGGGCCGCATCACACCACCGCATTATTGATTATTTTCCATTAACAGTGAAATATCTGTCACTACATAACTTTATTAACAACTCAGTGGTGGGGGCAGGGGGGTGACCACCCCCCAAAATTATGTGGGGGGCTGCCCCTCCCAAGTTACGATGGGAGTCCCTTGACGATTTACAAGGAAGAAAAGGAGAGAGTGGTGTGAATAAACAGCCCGCTACACGCCTTTGTTTTCCCTTATTAAATCCTGCTGTGTCCCTTCATCCCGGCGGCATCCCTTTATACTGTAGGTTGGTAGCACCCATTCGCACCAAAACCAATGCAAATTAGCCTGGCCCTGATGTAACCAATTGCCTCCGCTTTCCGGGATTTTCCTTATTTGGCTTACGCAGAACTGCAAAACCCATCACTTTTAGTAGACAAGCTGATTTATGATTATTCTGTGGACTAATTAACCCGTTACTGTGGCAACTGTCGAGACATGTCTGGTCTCCTTGGGTACTTGCGCCAAAGTGGGGACCCTGGTGACAGCAAGGCTATGACAGTGTCGCTACATTTGTATCTGACTGATAACTCGTGTCCTGTCCGGATTGCTAGATAGCGTTCACAAGGCGTAAAAGCAGTTTTGGGCGCCCAAAAACTTGATGCTGCTCTAGAGCTATATGAATTCGCTTGCTGCCCTGACCAAACCCATGGTAAGAGGGTGTTATCTTCTCAACAACACTAAGTAGATGTAATTACATTATAGTATCATTGGTTCTGTTTCATATAGAAAAATACATGGATGAAATGTACTCTAATGCCGCTTTTCCACTACCAACGCGTCTGAGCCGTGCCGTGCTGAGTTGGGCTGAGTCGAGCCGAGCGGGGCTGTTGGAGTTGCATTTCGACTACAACCGCGCTGAACCGTGCTGGCTGGAAGTGGGTGGACACATTGGGTGGAGTTAGCGAAAGTGGGTGGACGTCAGGTGATGTCGTTTGG